>NW_010328877.1:15017-36802 GCF_000700745.2 Antrostomus carolinensis
TGTGAAAAGGCAAAAGAAAGGGCAGGTGATTTGTGAATGCTTTCTTGCTAGAACTGTGGGTCTGAAATCTCTGTCCTTCATTAAAGTGAGGAATGCAACTGTACAAGTCATTAATTATTACTGATAAACCAAAGTAGTGATGGAGCCAAATAAAAAAATCTCCTGCCACTATGACTGGATTCTGGAAAAAAGACAGACCTCAGAGCCTCCAGCCTATTCTATTTGCTTTTCCTTTTTTTTTTGGTGAAGTATGTGTCTGAGGTCTCCAAACCTTGCATGTACTCAGAGTACGTGATGTCTATAGCTACAGATCAAGAGATACAAACTTATCTACAGAGATGGCAAAAAAGCAGCTCACAGTTCCTGTAACATGTGACCAGTCCCAATTATGGTTTCTTCTACATGACATCAGTATGCAGTGGAGGATCTCACTTTTTTTTTCCTTTTTTTTTCTTTTTTTCTTTTTTTTTGCCAGAGGCAAATAAATACATTATCCAGCAGTGAGGCGTGGGGCAAGCGGATGCGTAACTCTGGGGTGATTTGGATTCCATGCTCGCACGGGGTGTGAGCCAACCTCAGAAGTCATTTTCACTGATGCTGACACATAAGGCATCCCTCAGAGACCTGTCTATCAAACTGCAACATGCTATGCAGAAAAATTAGATTACTCATGCTACAATAAAGAAGAAGATGACAATGATGAAAAAAAAAAAAAAAAGGACTTCAAAATATAACAGCTATTTATTAAATGAATAAAAATACTGACAATGGGAAAGTATCCTAGAGACTTTTTATTTATTTATTTTACCTCTTGCAACCCATTTCAAAGAGAGCTAGTTGGAAAGACCCTATTAATTCAGACACTGCCTCTGGAAAAACCACCACTTCATCATGATTGTCACATTACTCTACTTGTGAAATATCATCTTAAATACTCATTATGACTTTGCTGCTGGTCTCGCTGCAGTCAGCAGCAGGATTTCCTTTGGCTTTGGTAAGAGCAGGATCAGGCCCTCTCTCTCTCTCTCTCTCTGAATTGCAAATGGCTTGTTCACGTGTCAGCTCGGTAACTAGGCAAAGTTCACCATGCTCAGTTCAAAGCATGCAAGATGAAGCTCAGGGCATTTCACTCACAGTATTTGCCGAGTTCCTCGGGTCTACAAAAGTGTTAAAGTGGTTTAATACAAAATCCATAAGACAAACATTATGCAGCTATGTGTGAACCCCTGTCCAATGAAATCTATTTCTTTGGGAAAAAATACAAGTAAAGAAAAGAAAAGGCTATGTGAAGCTTAAGAAAATCCTATAAATCAGAATGCTGAACAGCTTCAGGAAGGGCAATTTAAAATAAATCTTCAGAACAACACACACACACACACAGACACACACAGTCTGTAGCTGGAAATGGACCTGGACGAGCGCCGAGGTTTGAACATCTCAGACAGCGCTGCAGGACTGGTTTTACAATATCAGATAATGGAAACACTTGGCCAAATGCTGATTTTTCTTCTCTAGCAATAACAAACCTGTGCTAGGGCTTCTGCAGTATTTGCTCCTTGAGTTATTCCCTAGGAATGCTATTTGGGAAGGCTAATTGAGATTTTTTAACTCCACCTAGCCTGAATCATCTTATAGTTGTACTACTCACAGATGCAAATTCTATTTTATCTATTGTTATTATTTTTAAGGAGCCAGTTGTTGTGTATTTGATTTGCAAAGCAGCTCCAGCCATTTCCCATGGGGTTTACTTTCCTGCCTCGAGTCTCTCTTCCAAATATTTCTTCACAGAGATAAGTGTTGATTCCCATCCAAAGCAAAAGAGGAGTACCATAAGCTCTTCTGCGGTCCTGCATCTTGCACAGCCTCAGAGGAGCTCCCGGCCTGCTGACCAGAGCAAAGACCAGATGCACATTAAGTTTGGCTTTCCCTGCTCAGTCTCCCAAGTGTGTGACACTGCACAGTGGTGTCTATCAACCCGGCTGCACCCTTTCAGCCTGCCCAGTAGTTTTCTGAGGGTTTAGGTTCTTAATACAGACATGCGATTTCAACATGACCACACATAGTGGAAGTCCACGGAATTATAGGTCTCTTTAAAATTGTCAGGAGCAAATATGGTCAGATCTGGTTCTTGATCTCATTACTGTCTAAAAGATTTGGTTGGCATTTTTAAATGCCATGATTTATGTTCTTCACCTTAACACGGCCCTCGGTAGTGTAAACCCAGTAACTCTATTATTCTCCAGGGCAACTCTAAAGAATCTGATTGGAGAATTTTCACAACACTGTGTCTATAAGAAAATATTAACATGGATTAAGACAAGTTGATAGATTTTAAACCAGGCTATAGAACAAGAACCAGTGAGAATAAATCAAATAACTTTGCCTAACTACAGAAAGTATTTGTAAAGCCCTGTAAGGTTTCCATTTCCTAAAGCCACCTGCCATCTCAAATGCCCCTAATCAGTCACAGATGCTGGATACCAACCTGCTAACCCTACGGCTTTGAGAGAAAATATTGCACTTTGTAAACTCATTCTTGGGTATTTCCTTAATTTTTTCTTAAACTAAACTTTCATCCCTTATTTTCCACTTAAATGTAATGAGTTAAATCAACTCTGACATTTTGCCCTGCTCACCCCTTAGAGTTCTGTTTAGCTACTTTTCTACCTACTTCTCAAAAAGCTTGAAGACCTCAGCTTTTCTTTTTTCTTTTTTAATCATTAGGGTATTTTTTTTTTTTCACTCCACATCTCATGATCACCCTCCTGGTGTTGAGCAATCCTATTAAATGCAGCTTTTTGACTATTTTTCTAATCCATTGGCAATGAAAAAAAATGCATATATCTCTGTTCTTAACCAATGTTTCTCTCCATGATGAAGATGTACCAAACACTGAGCTCTTCTGAAGTAGTGTGGGAACATCTTATATAATAATAATAATAAAAACCCCCCACAAAAAAGTCTACTCCTTAAGAAATAAGAGACATTTTAGAGGCCTCATCCAGCCCCCACGAGAATACAAATTAAAAAATTTTTGAGATTAGGAAAGGTACCAGAACAGGCCCTGGTGCCAAGGACTGTTAGATGTTGTTAGGCTATGTTGGTACTCAAGCAGACCGGTGGGTTTGGCTTGGCTCTGGAAGGAGCCATTATTCCACTTCTAGCTTGTGAAGACAGACTGGGAGTGGGAGTTGTAATGGAGGTAGGAAGCAGACTGGATTTTATTAGTCTTCCATCATCTTTAAGAGATCCCTAACCAGATCGGGTTTCAGCCTCTCCCTCTACTCTTGTGTAAACCTTTGGTTCTGTTTTTGCTGGAGGATAAGTTTCATTATATTAATAAGCAGCACAAGTGGTTCCAATTGTGGAAGAACCACTCGGAGCTGTCAGAAATGATCAGAAGAGAAGTTTCAGCCTTTCCATGATCACAGCCTCTTCTTCTGGTGCCTCAACTCAGCACTTCCCCAGTGCACTTCACATTTTTACCAGCCATGACAATAAGAAAAGATACGTTTACCTTTCAGCAAGGGTAGGTTATTTTAAGGAAGTTTATTCTCTGATCATGGTAGTACATCAATGCTCAGGAACCAGACACTAATGGGAATAACTGGGCTAACATCCAACCAATCTACTGGCTAGAAGGCTAGATTTAGGCATGCACTTAAATGAGACTATACATCTATTCTGCAGTCCAATTTCAAACACAAACATCCTTAATTACGCCACTAAACCAATAAGTTTGTATTTCTTATTACTAATAGAGAGATGATGAGAAAAACTCAAAACAAAACACGCAAAAAACTGAGACTAATGTATCCTTATTTTAGAGTGATCCATTAGAGCTTACCAGCAATAGTGCTCAGCATTTGTCTCCCTCACAGGATCCACCCGAAGGAAAGCATTTTAGGTAGATGAAGTAATTAAAGAATCCTTATGAGGGTGGAAATATCACCAGATTAATTCTGCGTCTAGGAAAATGAAGCACAGAAAGTTTTACATTCACCCGAGTCTAACAAACTGGCCAGGAGAGAGGAGATGGTCTGACACACAGCCCTGGGCTCTAACCACTAACAGAAAGATGGAAAACCATTGGACAGGCAGACGGCAGTCCTCATGGTGCACCTGCTGAAGCTCCTTGGGCTTTGTGCAAGAGCACATCATCTCCACCAGCTTCCAGGCCCTAGGCTGCAGGACTGGGCTTTGGGTTCATGGATTTGAAATGACTGAGGATCGTGCTTTCCCCCCTCAACAGGTTCCCTCACCGCTCTGGGAGGAACTGAGCAAAGTTTAGTTCTCAAATTAGACTCACCCAGGACTAGTCACTGAAATGTCATCCGCATGATGGAACAAAAAAAAGGGGGGAGAAATGTAAAAGGAAATCTTTGTAGCCAGGACTACCTGACTCTGCCACAGTAGGAGACACAGGAATACTGTTTCATGTCATGGAGATGTAGTTAAAATGCAGACTGCATATCCTTGTTCTCAGAATTTGAGAGGTGTGGTTTATGCATGTGGACAAGCCATCGTTCCTCCCTTTGATCTATCACTTGATGTAGAGGAAGGCTTTTATGTGTTAGTCTCATATAATGGATAATTTAGTCTGAAACCATTATGAAAAGTATTACACTTTGGGTACATATGCTTCAATTATTCTTGAAAGTACATGGAAATATTTTATGACATTCACAGATATTTCAAGTTTAAAAAAAAAAAAAAAAGAAAACAAACAAACCAGAATTTTTGTTTTCCATCCAAACAAATTTGTTCTCCTGAGGCAAGTTCTCCTGAGGCAAGAATTCTGCCATTTTATATTTTTAAGATAGAATATATTTGAATGTTTACTAGTCACCACTCATTAAAATTACCAGTGGTACACACTGCTCTTTAGCTGCATGTGTTTATTTCCTTTATGAATAAAACTGCTTAACACAAAGAGTAATAGAGTTAAATTCTCCCTGTTCAAGCTGAACTTTCAGATTAATCCTAGCACCCTTTTATGATCTGAGCTGGCCAAAGCAAGGCCTGACAGAGTGACCCATCAAACCATGAACTGCCAGTGTGACAAGAAGACACTTTGACAGTGAGCAGGGCTGGAGGATCCCCTTCTCCCACAGGAACAGTTTGTACTAGGAGGGCATCGTAAGGAGGGTTTTTACAAGAGGAAGGTCTCCTTATTTGTTTTCTTCCTCCGATGTGCTTCCACTGACAGATCTTGAAGATGGTGACAGCTGGACACCAGCCAGAGGTGAATGCTGACAGCAGTGTCACCGATGGTCTCCTGCAGGTGCCTTTGCACCTCAGTTTCCTTATTTCTAAATTAAGCATCTTCATATAAGGTAGTGGGTTTTCAATCAGCAAAATTATCTTTTATTAGCATTTAGTTGGCTATCTTTTATTTTCTTCTGAATAAAAGGATAGCTGTGGCCCTCACATAGTTAAAAGAAAGGATCAACCCCATTTCATGTATCAGAGAAAGTGTTTGGGTGGGAGATGTTGCCCTGTTAGACCTCCGAACTCACCCTCTAGATGTAGGGCTGATGGCATTGCTAATTCAAATAGTTCAACTAGAGGAAGAAAATGTTTTGCTTGCAGGCATTTTGAGCTTCACAGACAGCAGGGGACAATAGAAAGAGAAGTCCTACTGGTCATTTCATTCAAAAAGCTCTCATGCCTGGCCCACTCACCTTCCATGGTTGAGTGGGCCAGGTTGAGTGACCAGTGTCTTCCTGAGCAATGCGGATGGAAACCATGCCCACAGATCCTGGCTTCCAAAACCTGATCCCCTGAAGGGGACTGGAAGAGCTGAACCGTCTGCACTAGCCACCTGCATCCACCTTGCAGCCAAGACCATGCAAGGAGCGGTTGGTTATGCAGCAACCCCAGCCATTAGCCCCCAGGAACAAGCAAGCCCGTTCCCAGTGACATCTGAATGGAGCCCTGTCAGCAGTGCCCAGCTCTGATCACTGACCCAGCCTTTACTGCAACCCATCTGCTGGGCTTACCCAAGATGAAAGGAGGCAAATGACAGGATACAGAGTGCCTGGCAGCAGAGGTTTCTTCTGCAGACATCTTGCTGGTTGTTTTAAGGTCTTCTGCCTCTAAGTGGCACCATGCTGAGTGATTGAACACTTGCTAGAATCTGTTCTACCTTTTATTGTAATGATTTCTTACAGAGCTCCCACTTGCCAAACTCTGAACTTTCAAGAGTACTGCCTGGATGTCAGAGCCCTTTCGTCAGAAACACCAGAGCCTTCTGGAGTGATGGTCCCCAGTACTACAAAATCCCTTTGGAAAGCCACAGCTCTTAAACCATCACTGGAAAAGACTGAACTTCAGTTTTTAGAGAAGGCTGTCGCATCCCTGGGATTTGTAATGAGAGGCATTCAAAATCCAGCTAGGCAGAGCTTTCACTGGTGTAAATTGCCAGAGGGTTACACTGAATCATACCCATGTACAACCTGGTTTATGGTTTTCTGTTTGCTTAAGTAATTAGGCCCAGACTGTCTCATATGTAACTTCAGCTCAGAAAGCAGGAAACAATTTGGGAGGGGGACAGAGAGTGTCCCAGAACTGATGGGTCTGATCCACATGCACACATGCACACACACACTTAGTCTGGGAGTCCTAAAACCGCTGAAGCAAACTGTACTCCTCAAACTAGCCATTCAGCACAAGAAATGTTGTTACTTTTTAAAGCAGAAGGAAGTAATCTCCTCTCAGTGCCATAATGGGCTCATAATGCTAAAATATTCAGACATTCAACCACCTACCATGAAATCTGCCTTTGCTTTACTGCTTTGTGATCCTCACACATTTTGCAGAGTTCAAGGTTCTTTTCTGTGCTTCAAAATGCAGGAAGGTTTTCCTGTCCCTACGTAATAAAACAAAATCCACAGCCCAAACTCCTACAGCTCACAACAATAACAAACAAGCCATGAAGTCCCGGAAAATTATTGACATTTTAAGAGGACTAGAAAAAAGTACACAAAGGGGAAAGTTTTCCTGTATTTGAGGGAAGGTTGTCAGGATAGTAATATAGTGCAGTGAGTAGTGAAGACTGGAAGATTTATGTGCCAATTCTGTGTATGATTTATTTAGATGAATTGCTCTGTATCAATATGTAAACCTCTAATAAATATAACTCCCTATACAAAGGTTTGCTCCAGTCCCAGTGTTACAGAGGACAGTTTTGGCAGAAAGTCAGGATGTGCATTAAAAACACGCTTTTTGAGAAGTCTAATAAATAAAAGCTCTGAAATATAGTTTCCTACTGAGAGAGGCATTTTAAATCATTTTGATAAAGAACTGAAATTAGGCCTTAAACAGAGGGGGAAGCTAGGTCCCTGTAACTAATTATTTATAGGTATTTTGAATATAAGAGTCCAAGAAAGCTGGCCTCCATCCCTCATTCTCTGCCACAATAAATGGGAAAGAAACAGCCATTCCCCTTCCCCCTCCAACCAAATTAAAAGTCTGAAGTGTTAGAAAGGGGAGGAGAAAAAACAGAATTAAAATGGGGAACAGGCACCTGAACAAGGAACTTCAGAAGTAGTGAAAAAAACCTGCACATTTTCTATCAAAAACAAAAGATATGAGCAGGGAACAGGCTTTTAGCTCCTCCACATTACTCAAGAGAAGTGGGCTGTTACTCTAGCCCCCCAAAGAGGGAATATACTGTTATTTGTTAAACACCAGTAGGAATGTTTTCAGAAGTGAATAAACATCTGAATCGCCCTAGTCTTTGTGAAAGTCAAAGCAATTTAGAGACTGCACAGAAGTTGAAATTGCTGGGGACTTGAGCTTCTAAGTCACTCAGGTGCTTCTGAATATGTTACCCCTCAAGCACAGCTGACACTATGCATGTGTACAGCCACCCATGGGCCCTGCCTTAGAGGATTTACAGTTTGGGGACCTGCTCCCACTCACAGCAAAACCAGGGGGGTTGAAGAAGTGTTGATGTGGGAGGGTCTGCAGCCTCGCAGCAGTCATCAGCACCTCCCTGTACTGGATCTCACACCAAGCACAGCAACTCAGGTCCAGTTCATAAGGCAGGAGGCTCTGTGTGGGAAGGCTGAGAAATCAGAGACTAATGCTGAAAAGCACAGTGCTGGAGAGATTGCTGCTGTTGTGGTTGTACCTATCAGACTTCCTACCGAGGTTACCGAGTTATTAATCTCTGACAGACATCCAGAATTTCCCTCCCAGTTCTCAGCAGACTGCTTCACCTCATACTCCCTTCTGCTGCCAAGCATGGTTGTCTCTCAAGACTCTGCCCAAAGAGCCGTTCATTCTCTTCTGCTCCATCAGGAATGCTTCCCTCTGAGCTCAAGTTCATCCCTCTCTTTAAATTTGACCATCTGACCATCTGACCAACAAGCCTTTCTTTTTCATTGCAGGGCTCAGTGAGGTGTACTACAGCATGGGCCACCGCTGCACTTGCAGAACCAGGAGGTCGCTAACAAGTGGCACTTTGCTAAAGAAGTAAAATACACGCCTTAGAAAATGAAGAGAGAGGCACTTAAGATCTAGAGTTTAACAGAGTGGGTTTGCACCTACATTTGGATTGACTGTGTGGCCATAACTTCATGGGACACAAGAGCACACCTTCCATTGACTGGGGCCAGTCACACGCCAAAGTCTTTTAGCGTCCTCCAACACCCACTTCCACGCAAGATGAGACTGTCAAGATTTCCAGACCTCTCTGACAGCTTGCAGTCCTGATGTGTGCACCTCTAGAACTTGCAGATGTCCTCTAAGATCAGAAATAGCAGAAGAGCTCAACCACACAGTGCTAGTGCCCAGTTTTTATCTCCAAAGCCGACACAGAAATATGTGGCCAGGTTTTCCAAAGAACTCAACAGCTTGAGGGCTTTGTAGAACGTCTGCCTGTAAACACAGCAGTGGGAACTGCGGGATGCAGCTCTGAAAATCTGGCCCAGGCTGGGAGTACCATCAAAAAACTGGCCATGCGCTCCTCGGAAAAGGTTGTTCTATATGATCATACCAGAAAGAGAGACAGATAGGCTGACTGCACAAAAAAAGGGTGCTAGCTACAATTACAAACAATGGCATTTTGCCCCCAGTTCAAAGTGGGTTTTAGATTTCTCCCCACCCACTAAAAATAAAAGTTCCTGGACAGTCTGAAAGCCCCCCCTCCAAAAAAAAAAAAAGAAGAAAAAATAAGAAGTGGAATTTGAATTTAAATTGAAACTTAAGCATTAAAAAAATTACAAAAACATTTGTTGCTGTCATGAAAACTTAAACTCAGGCTTCTGACATTTTAAACTTAATAACCAAAAACATCAGCCATAATGATTTCTCCATCCAATTCAGCATTAATATTCAGACAAATGCCAGGGGCTGTCACTTCCCATATTAAGGCAATCCACATTCGTTTGCATCCAGAACACCTATGGATGTTGTTCTTCTGATGAACAAACTGTAATTTTTAAGATGAAATGAAAGAAAGGAAAGAGGTAGAATAAGGCAGCTGAGTGTCTTTTGAAAAACATCAAAATGCATTTTCTTTTAAATGCCTGAAAAAGGACCTGATTATTTAGGGATCCTTTCCTCTTCACTTCATTATCACTATGTCGTCAGTGTTGGGTTATCTAATTACTCGGCTAGAGCTGGAAACTTCATTTTCATGCATTAAGGTGTAAGAGGACTAGCTTGTCTGGCTCAGGAGTTAGTACTTAAAGAACAGCTGTAAAGAGGAGAGTCAGGAAGACTGCAGCACAAGAGGAAATCCTCAGTAGAATTCAAGTGCTTTACGTCTGTCATAAACACACTTCCAGATCAAATTAAAGGAATTTCTTTTAACTCTATTCACAGCCTCCAAATATTCCACTCAACAAGCTGCCTGAGATCTTAGTCATCCTAAGAAATGAATCATATTCCCCTTGTCATCTGGCTGTTCTCTGCTGACTGCTAATTCATGGTATATTGATTTTAAGACTGTTAACACGTTATATTTTCATGTTAAGACAGGAAAGCTTTTCTTGCTGAAAAATCATGCCCCATCCTCATTCCTCGCAATATTCAGTTTTGTTCCTCCTCTGTTATTTAGAATGACTGATCAACACAATTTAATCAACTTTAAATGCTTCAGTGAATTGTTCCACGCTATTGTACCACGTACATTTTTTTTTCTACCAGCACTGAACATCACA
The DNA here is from genome assembly GCF_000700745.2 of Antrostomus carolinensis. Classification (NCBI taxonomy): domain Eukaryota; kingdom Metazoa; phylum Chordata; class Aves; order Caprimulgiformes; family Caprimulgidae; genus Antrostomus; species Antrostomus carolinensis. Next base: position 25,190 of record NW_010328877.1, read on the forward strand.
ATGTGAATTCTGCCTATTAGACTTGTGTGTTTGCCTACTGAAGCAAAGTTTTAAAAGACCAAATAATTGCTGGGGTAAAACATTGAGGTCCAGTACAATTGTATTACAGAGATTTTGGAAATCAACTACTCATAGAAATAACTTGTTATTTAGAAGGAAGAATTTAAAACAAAGATCATTAGAATGAGATGAATATTTTTCATCACTGATTTAAAACACGTGAAGGTTTTTAAAAATACCTGTGAAAATCTATGCTATTACAGCTGGTGATTAAAATTTATAATGAATTACATAATAAATATTTTGTTTGCTTCTTTTAAAATATCATTAATAGTGAGGTCTCTCATTGGACTAGTACAAAACTGCTGTTGGCAAAAATCTAAGTACAAAACACAAAGGCTTCATGTTTCAGATGCTTATAAAACTTAATTTCCCTGAATAACACTGCTAATTTGGGTCTACTCGAATACTTAAAGATTGTACATAAATATTTTTGGCATGTAGTGAGACCACAACTTACTTTTATTTAAATGTTTCTAACAGGTATAAGATCTTTGTCACTTCAAAATAAATGAGTTTCACTTAAACAGAAGGTATTTAAACATTCAATGGATTTGCAATTCCTTGAGAACTTTTCTATTCGTGCCAAAATTTTCAAAAACAGGAACCAAAAGTATTTAATTTCATAAAGAAATGAAAAAATGTATAGAAATGTATTTTCCCACTCTAACCAATTATTCTGCAAAAAGTATTACAACGGGGTGTTTTTGACTTGTAGACATTTTGTACATCAGGTGTTGGCTGCAAACAGGGCAGTCAGTTTATCAGTTTTCTTTCTGAGTTACACTTTTCTCAGAAGAAATGTATGCATAAAACTTAGAGTACAGATGAACATTTTAAATATTAAGTTTCTTAGTAGCAGAAACATCAGAGTAGGAGCTGAAACTATTTGCAGGAGCAAATTACTGAAACAAGGACAAATTTCTTTAAGACTAAAAAAACCACAAGAAAGGATAAAGTCATTAGCACACAAATAAAAGTGTAATTTAAATTTAAATGTATAATTAAACAGTATAGGCATATATAATACATGTTTTAAAAAGTACTCATGTTTTAAAAAGTCATCATATGTTAAATATATATACTTAACCCACTCTGGTGGGGAAGAAACAACATAAAAATGCAAAAATATAGCTTGTGGTACGAGACATGAAAGGCAAATTTGAGTGCAGCAATGATGAAATGTCAAGGATGTCTCGGACCTCAATGAAGTTGCACCCAGAGCCCCCACAGACCTGTAGGTTTGGGGAGATTCTTTTTCATATCACAGGAAGCTACACATGGGATACAAAAATTCGTTACATGAAGTATAGAAAAGAAAAACTAGCGTTCATAATTTCCCACTAATATGTAAAATCAAGGAATATCCAACATTAAAACTGAGGAAACTGAGAAAATAAACCTACTCATGTAGCCAATTAGGTAAGTAACACATAATACATAAAAACTCCAATTTAGTTTTTACCCAGTAATGTAAATGGTAACATAAACCTACTATTAAGAGCAGTTTACTCAACCATTTTGGCTGAGAAATACGCTGCTGGGTAACTCACCCTTCCCATTAAGCTGTAGTTTATGAAACATTTCATATCTGAGACGTGAATACAGTGAAGGATTAAATTAGAGGATCACTTCACTGCTAAGACTAACACTTCAGTCAATGCAAGATTCTGTCCATTCAACACACCTTACAAAGAACAGACCAAATTCTGCTTCCAATTACTGGGGTGCAACTTTGACTGAAGTCAACAGATGTTGCACCTCAGTAACTGTTAGCAGGACTGCATACTGAATAAAAGCCTGGGAGAAAAACTCTCTGATGAAAACAATTTTGATGGAAAACTGATTTTTCAAATAAAGGAAAGTTTTGTGAACAGTGTGTTTCACAGACAAAACTCTCATTTTCATCACATGCTTTCCTGATGAAAAATGGAAATATTTTTTCTTCTTTTTTTTTAATGACAGGTCAGAATTTTTATTTGACATGTCGCTGGAACAAAAGCTATCTATGGATTGAAAAGACAAAGCCATACTGCCAAGAAATGGAGACAGGAAGTGAAACGAGAAGATGGAAAGGTGGCATCCCTCAGAAAGCTTACTACAAATTCCCAGTTTAATATTGTAATTCCTTAGACAGAGGGGTCAGATCTGGATGGGTCCATGGCTTTCAGCATGGTGATATGCAAGTAGTTCATTAACAGGAATGGACTAAAATGTGGTAGTGGGTTTGTTCTGTGGACACCAACAGAACAGCGGCTGGCAGAAACACACTACAGGAGTATTTCAGTTCTCAGGCACTGGACAAAACACAGGAATAGGGCTCCAAAAAGGGAGGGAAATTAAGCTCCATAAATTTAGCAATTTCCCGGGGTGTAAATCCAAGCAAGGGTTTCAGGAAGCAGAACGTGTGAAATAAGACAGGTGTCTGTCCCTGACCAAGGCAGTCTGGAAGTGTTTAGTGCATACCATAAGTGTTGCCTTGTCTACTTCAGAGAGCTGCTAGGATAGAAGCAAGTATCACGAGAGAAAAACAGAGAAAAAGCAACTGCTTTGCTCAGAACAGCACAGAACCTCCTCGAAGGTCAGCTTGGTGCTCTGGGCCATAAAGGAGAAACATGAGTAACGCTTTCATGGGAAGTCTGGAGAGTCCCATGAAGTCAATAGGACTATTTTGAGGATGAAGAATCACTCACATCAAATAAAAAATTTCAGGATTCAGCCCTAAAGCATGCAAAATATATTGTCTTAGGACATGTGAGTCAGCACTGCAATGATACAGACATTACTCATACATATGCGACACGTCTCTGCTGTACGAACAAACCTAATCTATTCTTGGGAAAGATCATTAAAAGCAGAATTCCTACGGTGGATAGTTGGGGCTGGACTTTGACAGCTCAGCTCCTTTCCACCTAAGAGATCTGGAAAGTTATTTGGGATAGCTGCTGTTCCTCTGTGGCCAGGCTTCCATGTGGTCTCACCACTGGATCAACGTGTGATGGTGCAATATGCTTTGGCCACCACAGATGCTGTATGATGAGGCCAATGTACCTGTTCTGGTAGATGCGAGGAAGATGTTACAGAGTTCTACCCTTGGTGTGCCAGGAAATGGTATGTTAAATATTTAATAGCTAAGGCTGGGCAGTGAATCAAGAGTGTTACCCTGGAGAACTCCTCTTTTTTAGTTGCATATGAAGATTTCTGCGAGAAAAGAACATTTTAGTTAACTTCTATCCTTCATATCCAAAAGCTTCAGAGAACAGATCCCCTAATTTTTTAGGCATTGTGAAATATGTATAAAAAGAGTTGCCACTGCACAGACCTTGCCTGCTATTTTAAGGCAGGCTACTGAAGCGAGTGTGGGTTAGACAGACTGTGAAAGAGAGGGAGGAAGGGAAGGAGAAAGGTTAAGTAGCAGTAGGAAACATGGCTAGAAAGGACTGTTTGCACAACTGATGGTTCTGAGCCGTTAGATTATGCTGACAGTGTATTAATCATATGTTGCAGCCATATGCACACACACTGATAAATTTATATTTGTCTGCCTATAAATGAACATTAGATGTAAATATATGTAAATTATTGACTATTTTGCATCATGTTAATAGGATAAATATTTTAAATATTTTAAATATAAAAATCTTTTCACATTACACCATCAGAAGAAATTACAAAAATATGTATGTGGGAGATGAGCTTATGGCCTACATCAGCTCCAAAGATTAGGCTTGGAATCCCAGATTGTCCACAGGCTCCTTCTGCAATTTAGCAAAAGCTTCCAAAAACATCCCAGTGAGTCAGGAGGATAGTTCCTAAGCCCTGGATTTAGAAAATAATTTAAGTTACTCCTTTGTCCCCTCTGCTTTTTACAGTGACCTGAGCTCCCAGTGTTTATGGGGACAGTCTAGGACCATCTCAGGGCACCGGTTTGCCTGTTTCATGTTATGAAGAGGATGGAAGAACAGATTTTGCCCTGGACTCAGCTCCCAGACTGACCTGTGACTGCAGGACTTCTGTGCATCCACTGAATGAACCTCACCCCATGCCAAGGCTTAAATGGTTCACTGGGCTGTGGCTGTCACTGGGCTCAGAGGGATACTTTTACAAACAGAATTAAGCATTAAAAGCTGAGCTCATTCCTTGCTTCATCTCTGCTTTGCTACAGAAAGATCTTTGTTACAAGGCTTGTGAAAAAGAAGCCGTTAAAAAACTCCTCACTTCAAGTACCTATCTTTTTTTGAGAACGTGTGTGTTGTGATTGCCTTGCTCTGGGACCATCTTCTAGATTCTTAAAATATTCTTGTCTCTTTTTTCCATTAGTTTCTTTTTTTTTTTTCTACTTTTGCCATATGCTGCCCTGATGACACTGCCTCCGGGAGGGAGTGTTTGGCCAATTTCCTTGACAGTGCTGAAAAGTCCCTTTGAATCCACCTCTCCCGTTCTGTTGCCCCAACTCCAGCACTGCTCACTGTAGATGAATTCCTGCAGCGTTTCATCTAACCACCTCTCATATCCCTTGTCGGAGGCTTGTGTGCTCAGCTTACATCCAGTCTCATCAGGATGTCTTTTTGATTTAAGCCCTTGTCTTCTCCCTGCTAGGCCTAATACCTCATCTGTTAGCCACTGCTGGTTTCTGCATTGTTTCTTTATCCCAGTCATATTGTGTGCTGTGTCTAGGCTGACATCTTCTCCCTCACACCGTGGTTCATTTGGTCCCTTTTTAGTCCTGGCATGCTGATAGCACCTCAAACTGGCTGTAAACTTCTACTCTGGAGCTGACGCTGATATATCCTGGGATAAATCTGTTGTGTGGAAATAGCTTTTGCTTTGGGATTTGTTGTTTTTTTGTGTGTGTGTGTTTTTATGGGATATAACATGTGACAATCAGAAGCCAGGAGACAGGTAATGGAAGAGAAGTGGTGTTTATTAGGAATGTGTTGTCATATGGTCAGAAACAAGTCAGTTGTATTCAGAGAAGAGAGTATGTGTGGAACTGTCTTGTCACTGACTATAAGGCAAATGGATTCAGTCTCCACCTCAAGATGAAATGTGTCCTTTCTCTTATTTTGCTCTTCCCTCACCTCCTTCTCCTATTTTAGGCCATATTCTTTATGAATAGAGTCTTCCTCTGCTTCCCTGGTAGTCAATTTAAAAAAAATCACTACAACAGAAGCAGAATTGGCTGTGCATAACAGAGAAGCACAAGAGACAGCTAATGTATCTGTACAAATACCGGCCTTGATCCTGCAAAGATGTCTGCATTAAAGTCAATGAAAGATTCGAGTGCATAAAGTTAAGTGTACATGTCAGTCTTTGGCAGACTGAGACCTTGGAGCCTGCTCAGACATCGTGACTGGGTACAGACATAAACTTGACACTTGCAATGTTTCACTCAGCTTTGACAAAATGTGATATTCAGTGGGTTGCTTTAAAAATAAATACAAACAAATTCCCTATTAGTTTTGTTACCCTTTCAAATGAGTTTGGAATACAGCTTTCTTGTTTGTGATACTTCCCTAGGAAGAAAAAAAAATGGCTTAAATTAAAGGAGGAATTTTGAATGAAACTTGGTCTGTTGTTACTGTCATATTGAGCCTTATGGACCAACAGACAGAATTATATGGATAGATACAGAACAAAAGAAAGAATGAACTATTTAAAAAAATATCAAAGCCAAGAAATAAAATGTTCCAGGAGCGGTTCTTTAAGATTTTTCAAGGGCATTCGAGTAGCATTTCCCTCACTTAAAAATGCATCAAAAAGGAAGAGTGGGTCTTTACAACAGTAGCACATTCTCACATTTTTCTAGGACAAAGTTACTGCTGGCTGGCTCAGGAAGAAAACGCTTCACCAATGCACAGGTCACTATTTTTTACTATGTCATTATCAACAGTGTTTGGAGACAGGGTGCTGGGCCACATTAGGCATGGCTATGCTGGGGTCTTTCTCGATATATTCCCTGTTCCCTTACATCCAAACAGGCAGTGCATTTTTTTCTGTACAGTTGTACATGTGTTATTTGGAAAGAGCAAACACAGGCTCTGAATCTAGTACTTCAATTGGCACATTCAGATGCCCTCCTCCAAGTTTATTTGTCAGCAACAATGCCATGTCAAATCTTACTCAAAATTTAGCAGAAATTTTCAAATCCTGAGTGTTGAGAAGAGTCAGGCAGGTATAGCATAATAGTTTCCATAAAAGCATTCCCATTCCTTTTTTATTTGCTTTCTACATCTACTGTATTGAACATAGTTAACAGTGGGAACATCCCAAAAACCAGCTCTACACAATTTGAAGCAAATGCAGGAGGGTATTAATTGTAAAGCAGTTGCCATCTCATATGTATCCTCACTCAAAAACTTTGAGTCCCATTGTCTTATTCACCTCCTCATTAAAGAAAAAAATATATAGTGAGAAAAATGGTGAATAACTCTGGAAAACAAAAAAGTGAATTTTTGTGTACTTCAGGGCTAAAAGGTGCTGGTCACACACGCAGATGTGCACACATCTATTACATATAAGTATGTTGACATTTTAGTCCAAGATGTAAACTTAGGTATTTTAAGTACTAACCATGTACTGGTTTTCTTTGCACCTCTTCAAGGATGTTGCTAATAATACCAGTCTGAATATGAAAGCCTTAAGAACAGCACAGATTAATGTCATTTCTGTAGTGAGAGAGGGAAATACCATGCAACAGAAGAGAAAATCTTTTGTAACATGTGATCAATGGATCTAGTAGGAATGAAAAAAAAAAATCAACAAAACCCACTTGGATTTCTGACTATCAAATACTTCTCTGAACAGTTTTGCTGTGAACATTTGTGACCATGAAAATATTTCAGCGATTCATTGTGAAGAGCAAATGAATCTCAGAAAGCTGCAATCTATTCAGAGGCAATTAAATAACAGCGAGAGGATTCACAGACTCAGTTATTCAGCCAATCTAGCACTTGGTTGAGAGGAAATACGTGACTTTGCTGTAGTACAGTGCACTCTGCTTAAATAGCACTTGCTCCATCTTGGTTGTGTTCAGCTTTTTCTGCAGCTTTTGTGTTTCTTGACTTTCTTGTTACTATGGTGAATGATTGTCACAGGGGTATACAGAAAGGATGTTTAGGACACGAGTAGAGACAGCAGCCAAAAATGGTAATGGGACAATGTGAGTTACCAGCAGGTTCTTCAGCTTTTCTGTGTGTGTGGGAAGGGTAAGTGAGAGCTGGCAGCTAATCTATCGCTGTGTTCATGAGAGACAATTGTACATCCCCTGTCCCAATACTTAGGCTCAGTCACGGCTCTTGTTTTACAGCTGGTGAAGGACAGATCGGCTCCCACAACACAGGCAGCCTTGGATACTGCTGCTGGCATCTGTGCCTGTGACGGTAAGGAAGCCTTGATGTCTCTGGATGCACAGTCTCTTCCTGGTACCATGTCCACAACCCGTGGTGAATGATTCGGAGGAGGGGGTGGATCTGTGGATCACTATTCTTTGCGATCAAGGGCATCCAGACAGGATAACTCAGCCCTGGATCTGTGCAAGTGCTGGCTACATGGAGTTAATAGAGTTGTGACCTACCCTTGTCCATCTTCATTCACCTGCACATTCTGATCAATAACGCATATTGCTTTTTGGCTTCTCTTCCCATGTGAGAGGCAAAGCCAATAGAGCAGTGCATGTAGCGTTATTACAGGCACATTTATGTTTGCTGATGACCCAAAAGTAAGGAGGCTTGTCTGCCCTTGTGCAACCTTACCCTTGGATAAACCCCTCCCGTTCCTGCTGCTGAGTTCCATTCCCAGATGAAGATTGTTTAAGTCTTAAAAGTAGTGAGTGTCTTCAAGATGGCAGCAAATTAGGAGACATGTCAAAAGAACAACTACAACGGGAACTCTTAAATGCCAGGTCTTAAATCATTCGGGCAAATTGTCAGCGTGCTTGTATTTCTGCCTTACTCCCCCAAGTTTGGTGATGGATGACCACTGATAGGAGTAAGTTGGAACCATGATTTGGCACCCAATCCCAGCATTAACTAAATCATCTCCCCTCTGTCACAAGAAAAAACATTGGTTCTGACCCAGATTAAGAAATTAAAGTAACCACGTCAGAAAAAATTAATAAAGCACTGATTTCTAGCTCAAAGGAAGATGTTGTTAGGATATAGCACAAAATGTCAAGAGACTACTTTTCCAACTGCAGACAGCCAGTAGGTCTTTCTACTCCTGTGCTCTGTGCTAAGGTGCATTAAAAAGCCTCCTCAAATGGATATTAATGATGTTTTATTTTTGGCAAGTTCTGCACATTAAGGTATCCAAAATATTTGAATACACTGTCTCCTCAAGGAGATATTTAACAAGAAGAGGATTTGTACTTTTCTACCGTAAGGTTGGCTTTATACTGCGTTTTATAGATCAGTAAACTGACAGACAGATGAGGTAACTTGCTAAAGACCACATGGCAGGCAGGTGGCAGAACAAGAACTATAGCTTGGAAATGCCTCTTGCTCTTCTGTCTGCTGAAGAGTCAGACTACGCTGACCCGTGTGAATGTAATGAGGAAGGGAGCGAGGGAGAGAGCGCACAAGAACTTCTCTCCTTTTATCACACCTTTGCATGCCCACGAGGGCCCCGACCCCTCCTACGCCGAGCCCTCTGCAAGGGGGCAGGTTCAGGAGGGATCAGGGTGAAATGTGAACTCACTATTTATCACTCTGAGAGGTCAGACTGAGAGTCTGGACGTGAGGCAGAGGCAGCTTGGATTTCTTCCAAGGCTGGAGTAACTGCTGTGGTATGTGCTGCCCAGAATTTTTCAGGGCAAATTCTGATTCAGCTGTAAGTCTTATTAGAGGCTCTACCTGAAATTTCTTTCATTCTTATCCATTCAGCTGGGGGCACTCGGGGCATCCTGACCATTCCACAATATCCCTTCATATGCCGCAGTCCTTACAGCTCAGTGCCTGCAAGAAGGCAGCTTTGCAGCCAATGGAAACGGCACAGCTCTGCTGACACAGGTTTATAGCTGCTAAGGATCTGGCCTCGTCTTTTTGACTGTCACACACACAGCACAAGCAGCACTACTCTGCCCTATTTTCATCATCACCAAGATGATTTTGTTTAGGATTGTGGTTTACAAAGATCTTATTATAGAGAAATGAAAAGAAAACTCATCTAAAATCTGGTTACATTGAAAAATTCCAGCTGTCTTGCAATTCAATGCAGCTGTGCTATCTAGCATCTTTTTCTCTTCCTTTTGCATCTCTTTATAGAACATTAGCTTCTATAGAAAAATGCATTTTTTTTTAAACATGGTGATTTTTTTTTTTCCTTCCCTCTTCATTATTTGCTGGCTGTTATTTCCACCAACGAAACCTACAGACTCTGACAAGGAAAATGCAAAGATATTTTGAGACAGAGGAACAGCAATGAGGAAAAAAATAGCATTCGTGAAGAGTTTCTACTAGCAATCTCTTGTCCGTGATTTTTTTTTTCTTATACAAACTGTAACATGATGATATTGTGCAACTGCCTTCACATATTAGAATCATTATGAGCAGTAGCTTTGTGATATCATACAGCAGGTGCTAAGAACAGTTTTTGCTTTTTCCCCAAAGCGACTACAAAATTACTTACGATTTCATTATAGAACAATCAACACTTTGTGGGGAGAAGTTTGTGTTATTTTGTGATTGTGTTAGTGAGGGGGGAAAAAAAAAAATCTGTCTTTCTGGGAAGTTTGCAGCATTCTCAGGGTGAAAACTAAACTGAATTCATTTGTAGCCAAATGCTTATGTCCTTAGCCAGGCAGAACTCTGATGGAACGGGAAGGACTCCAGTCCTCACTCAGCTCTCTGCTTTCTCCTGCAAACTCAAGCCAGGAGGGCTCTGTGCATCTCACCTGAGGACTGAAGGGTGCAGAGCTGTGGGCACAATTTAGTCCTTCAGCCAAGACTGAAAGGATCACTACAAAAGGAGGTCTTACATTTATCTCACCTTTAGGATAAAAACAAAACCGAAGTGTTAATCAAAAAAATTCAACCTATGGTTGAAAATTCAACCGGGTTCACAACCAGGCAGATGTGAAGTCCAGCCCAAATCTTCTGAGAGTTACCAGCCGCCTTCAAGCAATGCACATCTTTTATCTTCTCTCTGGAGAAACCCTGAGGCTTAAGAAAACCTGACCTTTGGTCAGCAAAAAACTCCAGCGGGAATAATTCCTGCTCCCAGAGGAAGAGACAGCCACAGCCCAAGGTCTGCAGTCTCGGTGCGAGAATGACCAGCAAGCTCATAAGGAGTTGCATTTTCTTCTCAGCATTCCCTGCCAGTCTCCAATGCCCACATGGCAGCTGGACTTCCAGCCCCAGAACGGCTTCACTCCAGTTAGAAACAGGGCAGAGATTTGGTTATAAACTTAAATTTTCAGTCAGGAAGTTGCAAAATTGTGGTGGAAATCTGCAAGCTCCCGATCCTCACCCTTTCATTTTAATACCCTGTAAAAAGCCCGTGCTGTTGTCCTATCCAGTCCAAAATGTAATTAATATATTTAAAAAGTACTTTTCCACTAAAAAAGTGAACTGTGTCTATTGGGTCATATTATTTATTCCCAGAAGATGCCTTGTTCTTATTTTACAAACACTTAGTACCAAACATTCGCTTTAAAAATGGAAAATATTTTTAAAAGCTCTCTGTATATGAAGGATAGACAGTAGAAGCACAGGAAAAATCTATACAGAAAGACACGTAAAAGGACAGTGAGGCAAAGTAACTGAATGATAACTGAGTAGCTGCAACACTTCCCCGCAAGGTGAACTCCTAAAGTGCAAATCACAACATTCAAAGCTGCAGCAACTCAGTGCAGTTTTTGTTATATCTGAAAACAGAGATACAGATCAATTATACTCGAGAGAAAATATCTTAACATCATTCCTTGCAAGAGCACAGCTTTGAGTAAGACATACCACGCTTTCAGAAGCAGTATTTTAAATACAAATCACAGCTGATCATGGTTTCACTGCTGCAGGAAAACACTGGCATAATATTGTTTCCCAGCCCTGGTGTCACGTTAAATCAGAAGCAAGGTCCTTGATAGCTGCTTTAGCCACAGAGATACTTCAGATTCTGGCTCACCACAGCTACAGAGCAAGTAAGTAGCCAGGTGGTACGTGCTCACCAGGACAGGGGCTCGCTGTGGTTTTGGTGATGCTACTCTGCAATGAATTGAGTTGAGGACCCCTGCATGGGGCTTTCCAGCTCTTGCCAGCGTGCACAGCTGGGACAACAGGACACCTACTCAGCACAAGCTCATGCCGCAGTCATTGTTGACCGTCAGACTCACCACCTTGGACAACTGGATGCTCTAAAGCACCCAATGCATTGCTAAATAAAGTGAATCACAGAATGGTTTGGGTTGGAAGGGACCTTAAAAGCTCATCCAGTTCCAACCCCCCCTGCCATCAGCAGGGACACCTTCCACTAGACCAGGCTGCTCAAAGCCTCATCCAACCTGGCCTTGAACATCGTGGGGACATCCATTAAAAAATAAAATAAAATAAAATAAAA
>NW_010328878.1:0-1575 GCF_000700745.2 Antrostomus carolinensis
AGCCCCCATCGCCACCCCACAGTCCACATGTCCATCCCGGGGTGCCCCTCACCCTGCTTCACCCCGGTGGGGCTCCCTAGGGTGGGCACACAGTGGTGGCACCGCGGGAATGCCAGTGGGACCCTTCCTCCAGAGCGGTGCCTGCCCACGCTGTGTCCCCAGCGTGTCCCCGTGTCCCTTCCCGTGTGCCCCATGCCAATGTGGGGGGAGCAGCAAAAATTTCCCTCCTCCTCCAGGTCCCACTGCGATGCTGCTGCTTGCCTGTGTGTGCCCATTAACGCCAGCCCTGCTAATTGTCCTGCCAGCCCGAGCGCTGCCGCTCTGCCTAATTACTCTGCTTGGCAGCTGCCGTCCCTCTGTGAGTTGCCACGTGTGGCCTTACTCATCCTCGCCTACTTCCCCGGGAGCAGGGTCACCACTGCACGGCTGTTGTACAACTGCTGCTGGGTGTTGGGTGGCATTGCCACCACAGAGCTGCTGCGTGGTCACTGTCCTGCTTGTGTGTGGCACTGGCATGGCCAATGCACCACTGCTGTGTGGTCACTGCATGGGCACTGCACGGGTGCTGAACGGCCACTGCACAACTGCTGCGTGGCCACTGTGTGACCATCGCGTGACCGGTAAATGACCACTGTATGGCCACTGTATGATCATTGCATGGCCAGTAAATGACCATCACGTGGCTACTGTGTGACCACTACATGGCCAGTAGATGACCACCGCATGGCCACTGTGTGACCACTTCATGGCCAGTGAATGGCCAGTGAATGACCATTGCATGACCATTTCATGGCAAATAAATGGCCATCTCATGGCCTCTGTGAGACCATTGCATGGCCAATAAATGACCATTGCATCACCTTTTCATGGCAAGTAATGACCATCTCATGTCCACTGTGTGACCATCTCATGGCCACTGTGTGACCATTTCATGGCCCATAAATGACTATTGGATGGCCAGTAAACAACCATTGCATGGCCACTGCATGACCATTTCATGGTCAGTAAACAACCATCACATGGCCATTTCATGGCCAGTAAACGACCATTGCATGGCCACTGAGTGACCATGACAGCCACTAAATGACTGCTGCATGGTCACTGCACATCCAGGCTCCCATTTGTGTCACCCCACTGTTGGGGTTGCAGCAGGAGGGTGCTGCATCACCCCAGCCCAGCACCCTCCACCCCACTCTTGGCCATCCTGACCTCCAGCTCTGGTTTTGTTTAACTGACTGGCCCTGCCTGGCCACTCTCACAGTGGCCCAGCACCGACAACGTGGGGGCTCAGAGCCTTTCCCTGCTTCAGTGGGACAAGCAAGTCTGTGCTCACCCCAGAAATTTTTGTCCCCACACGGGTGGACATGGTGTGTGGTGCCTGCACAGCACCACACATCCTGCTGCTGTGCACCCTGCCTGCCCTTCCCAGCCCAAAGCGCCGGGGTTGTCCCCGTTCCTGTCCCTCCCTGCACCATCCTCATTCCCCATGGGGCTGCTCTTGAGGAGCCTCTCACGGGTGAGTGTCGTGGTCCCACCAGCACAGGGGAGGAAAATCCACCCCCACGAGCAGCTGCT
>NW_010328878.1:1642-1950 GCF_000700745.2 Antrostomus carolinensis
ACGGCACCGGCTGGCACATGCAAATACCGGCACCGCGTGTGCGTTGGGGGACACGGTGCACGGCACAGGCCCTGCCAGCACACGCATCGAGGCATCACGGAGCACCAGCCACCACCGAGGCAGCCCGAGGGACCTGAGTGTGGTGGTGACCATGCTCTTGGCCATATGAGCTGTCCCACACATCCACCCCGACTCAGTGCAAACACATCCCCACGGACCTGCTAACACCGGCACCTCACGGGGACCTGCTGGGAAAACCACTCCTTGGATAAGGAATTAGTGACAGGACAAGAGGAAATGGCCTCAAG
>NW_010328879.1:0-293 GCF_000700745.2 Antrostomus carolinensis
CATTTCAGTGTAAGCAAAATTAACAAAGCAAATTATCTCCTGATTTAAATAGCTGGAGGTTATAGATGTCATTAATAATTGTGCTAATTGCAGCGTGTCAGCATCTTGAAGCTGCCAACTAAGACCAGGCTGTGGGGTGAGGATCTGTGCGCGGGGAGGGGACAGTCCTTGTCCCCTCCAGGGACTGCACCTACCCGGGCAGAGGGATGTGGGGCTGGTTCTCCATCCTTGTGAGATGCTCGGTGTTCTGGCAAGTGAAGGGATGGGGGGAGCAGCATTGTGGGGGGGCTACA
>NW_010328879.1:388-730 GCF_000700745.2 Antrostomus carolinensis
CCAGCTCCTGCCCTCGCTGGAGAAGGCGGCTCAGCTGCCCGGCTTGTGTGGACAGGAGAGGAGTGAGAGCGGTGTGGCCGGTGTCACCGTCAAACCAGAGATGCTGGCAGGTCCCCTGCAGCCCAGCACGGCTGCCAGAGCCCCCACGGGACTCAACCGTACGTATCTGCCCCCAGGGAACAGCGGTGCTCACCCCCAAACGGGGTCCCTGCCAGGGGGTGGGAGGGGAGGGTCATCTCCATCGCTGGCTCTCCTGGGGTACCAGTATCCTGGATCTGGACATGGTGATGGTTTGGGGGACCTGGGCTTTGCAGGCTGGTGGTGCTGAGCCCTGTGGCTCCT
>NW_010328879.1:986-2377 GCF_000700745.2 Antrostomus carolinensis
CTCACCACCCTCACACCAAACAATTTCTTCCTCACATCTCAGCTCCATCTCCCCTCTGACACTTTCAAGCCATCACCCCTTGTTCTCTCACTCCCTGCCCTTGGCCAAAGTCCCTCCCCAGCCTTCCTGGAGCCCCTTCAGGTACTGGGAGGCCACTAGAAGGTCTCCGCGGAGCCTTCTCTTCTCCAGGCTGAACAGCCCCAACTCTCTCAGCCCGTCCTCACAGCAGAGCTGCTCCAGCCCTCGCATCATCCTCGTGGCCTCCTCTGCACTGGCTCCAGTAGCTCCATGTCCTTGTGGTGTTGGTGGCCCCAGCACTGGAGGTGGGGTCTCAGGAGAGTGGAGTAGAGGGGCAGAAACCCTTCTGTGAGCCACAGGCAGGCTTTGGAGCAAAGTGCTATGGGCTGAAACATCACCCTGCCTGCGATAAATCACGGGGGAAGAGTTTGGGGTCTCATCAATTGGAGTATCAGCTCCCAGAGGATGGACAGGGCAGGAGAGGGAGGCTGGAAGGGTGATGAGTGATGGTTACATTGAGCCTGGAAGTGTCAGGGAGCCTTGTTGTGCCTCCCCTCCATCAGGGAAATGTTTGGGAAGTGGGAAGGAGCTGTCAGCCCCGTAGTTGTAGCCATGGACCAATTCACCCATCTCCTCATTAGGCTTATCACTCAAGACTCATAGTTCCTTGTCAAGGACGATCTTCTCCCAGGGCTGAGGTGGTTGGTACCTTCAGCAGCGGGAGCACTCAGAATCACAGAATTGTAGTGGTTGGAAAAGCCCTTTAAGATCATCGAGTCCAACCATCAACCCAACACTGCCAATTCCACCTCTAACCCATGTCCCTGAGCACCTTGTCTGTCTGTCTGTTCAATCCCACCAGGGAAGGTGACTCCACCACCTCCCTGGGCAATTCTCCCCTACAGTTCTGTGATTTTATGATATTTTTATGCCCAGCTGAATCATTTTAAGCCCCAGTTGCTGTTTTTAGGGTGCCAGCCCAGCTCCTGGATCCCCTTAACTTCACACAACACAGGAGCTGCCGTGCTGCCTGGGGATGGTTGTCACCCAGGGTGGCTTCCCCAGGGGTGGCTGCGGGTGACCAAGTCACACATGGGATCAAGCTTTCAGCTTTAGGTGAGGTGATATCCCACCACTACCCCTTCCAAATTTACTGGTACCAGCTCCCTTCCTGGCAGGGCAAAGAATCTGCTGAGCACCAGTGATCTTGTGGTGAGCGCTGGGGAGAGACCTGACTTGTGCTTTTTTATATAGATATATAATTTAATGAGTGGCCAAGAAGGCCAAGGGCATCCTGGCCTGGATCAGCACCAGTGTGGCCAGTAGGAGCAGGGAAGTTCTCTTCCCCCTGCACTGGGAATCACTGGTGAGGC
>NW_010328879.1:2664-4594 GCF_000700745.2 Antrostomus carolinensis
CCTCAAGTCGCTCCAAGGGCAGTTGATCTGAGGTAGAATTTCTTTCCTGAAAGGGTTCTCAGGCATTGGAAGGGGTGGCCCAGGGCAGTGGTGGAGTCCCCATCCCTGGAGGGATTGAAGAGTCGTGTAGACACAGTGCTGAGGGACATGGGTTAGTCATAGGGAACTGGTCAGTGTTGGGTTCATGGCTGGACTCAATGATCTTAAAGGTCTTTCTCAGTTGAGGCCGTTCTGGGACCCTGTAACGTTGTGACTCTGCATTTCTAGCCATGGCCAGTGGACAGGCCGTGCAGCCTGGTCGGACCCCGTTTGAATTCTGCGACCCCCTGGAGCCAGCGCAGCTGAGGCCGGTTCCTTGTCCTGCCAGCAATGGCAGCAGCCCACACGCCCGTGGGCCATCCCAGCAGGGCAGGGGGACTGTGACCGCACCAAACCCCTTCCCACCTGACACAGGTACGTACAGCCACAGGTATTTGCTTCTCTCCACCTTCTCCAGGCTATGCTGAGCTTTTCCATGGAGTCCCACGGGAGAAGAGACGTTGCCCTTGTTGTATTTCATTAAGTGTTTCCCTGCCCAGCTCTCCAGCCTGTCCAGGTCTCTCTGGATGGCACCACAGCCTTCTGGTGTGTCAGCCACTCCTCCATGACTGTGCCATGAGCGTCCCCAACCTGCCTGGAGCCGGGATCTACCTGCTGCCAAGCAACCTTCAGGCTTTTTTAGAGAAACTTTGAGAAACAGAGGAGTTTTTGGCAGGAGCCGCCATGCCAGTGTGTGGGTTGGGATGCTGAGCAGCCCTCAGCTGGACCTTCCTCCTCTTAGGGCTCTTGTTTTTATCTCTTTTTTGAAACAAACCTCACGGTCCAGGTGACACATGAAGCTGGTGGCTCCTTGTGACAACAGTGAAGACACCAAGCACTGGGCAACCACAAATATTTTCAAGCAAATAACAGATTTTATTGGGAAAAGAACCAGCTGAGCTCGGTTACAAGAAGAGAGATGAGGTTTTTGGCACAGGGTTGGCCACTGATATCACATCCCAACGTGGCAGAGATGCCACCTCCATCAGACACATGCTTACCCCTCCAGTTTCCAACTCCTTAGAGCTCCACAGGCTGGTTCAGCTGAAGATACCGTTTGATTTTCAATCCCAAATCCTATTTCAAATGAGATGACGTCAAGTCTCCAGCCTCATAAATCTCTCCAGCCTGGGCTTGGGCTCCCAAGTTCTGCTACAACTCAATTTAATGACGTTGGCTCCTTTCCCTGCGCAAATGAACTTTTCTCCAGAAGAGAAGCAGAAGATACTCATGGGTGGGGGTTGGTTTTTAAGCTAAAATCTTGGGTTGTAACCATTTGCCTTCAAGAAGAAACCTTCTAAGTTGACTAGATTTGTAGGTTCTTGCTAGAAATGTGCTGAAGAGGGAAAGATTTTACTCGTATTTGCACATCCTGAGTGCACAGGGTCATCTCTGTCTGCTGAGTGTGAGTATCTGCCTCGCTTTTCACCCAGAATTCATAGAATCCCAGACTGGTTTGGGTGGGAAGGGACCTTCAAGCTCATCCAGTTCCAACCCCCCTGCCAGCAGCAGGGACACCTTCCACTAGACCAGGTTGCTCAAAGCCTCATCCAACCTGGCCTTCAACACTTCCAGGGAGGGGGCATCCACAACTTCCTTGGGCAACCTATAATGAATAGAATTAGGAATTAATGGAATTAGGAATTAATAATTAGGAAATCACCTCTGATATCTATAACTTTGGGTTGAAAAAAGCCGTAACTGGTGAATCTCAGCATCTTTTTTAGGGATGTTTTAGGACACTGTTGGCATCCTGTTGCTTGGAGCTTGCCTGGTCCCTAGGGCAGCACCCAGGGTCCTGCCCACACGTTGACCTTTCCTCTCCCCATCCTGTTTTTCCCTCCAGGAATGC
>NW_010328879.1:4609-8758 GCF_000700745.2 Antrostomus carolinensis
CCAGAGCTGGAGATGGGGGTGCCGGATCACCAGTTTGGACAGTCGGGAATGGGGGAGCAGATCCCCTGGACGGATAACAGCATGGCAGCCATGAATCGAGGTGGACTCAATAAACCTGAAGAGTAAGTACCAACAGGGCTGGTGATTTCCTGACCTCTCCCAGAAGAACATTGGGATGTCTTGGGTCAAAGAGATGTGTCCTTGCTTTGTTGCCTGCCTGGAAACCCAGCGAGTGCAGGCTGGGATGTGTCCATCGCCGTATGGTGGTGGTGGTTGCTGCTGGTACCATAAAAGTGTTGGGACCTGGGTTGTGTAGGGTGCTAGGATGCAAGAGGTGACATCTGTTATCTCTGTAGGGACAAGTGTGTGAAGAGACATGAAGGTGGGTTGAGAGGAGACATCCAGGGTATGTCCAGATCTGAATAATCCCATATATCAATGGCAGAGCCAAGGATGCTGCAAGTCCCCACTATGCCGTGTTAGCTCCAATATTTGGAGATATATATGGTCAGACAGGTTGTCCAGAGAAGCTGTGGCTGCTCCTCCCTGGAACTGTTGAAGGCCAGGTTGGATGAGGCTTTGAGCAACCTGGTCTAGTGGAAGGTGTCCCTGCTGCTGGCAGGGGGGTTGGGACTGGATGAGCTTGAAGGTCCCTTCCAACCCAAACCATTCTAGGATTCGGGTTGGTGTTCTCCAGAATCCCTTCTCACTGGGGTTAATGGTGGCATCTGGAGAACTACGGGACAGTTCTGTGTTTTCATGTGATTGCAGCTCTTTGCAGTGCTTGGCTTCAGCTAAAATTCTCAAAGCTCTAATCCAGGGGCAAATAACCCACTCTGGTCCTCTAACCATCTTTTTTTGGGTCTATGCCCCATGGAGCAACCAAGAGGTCATCACCTGCCCAAAGTACAACATCACCCCTTGGCTATAAACAGGTTGGAAGAGACCATAGATCAGATATTTTGGGATGGGAGGTCAGAAGGGTGGAGAGCCTGGCTGGTGGAACTTGATGGTCAGTGACCTGTCGGGTAAGGGGTCACTGAGGCAGTGGTGCTCATGGAGATGGATTTGATGTGATGGGAGGTGAATCCTCCCCTTGGCCCAGGGAGAGCTTCAGGTACCTGGTTTAAGAGCCAGCACTGATGAGCTCTGCATGGATCTTCTTGCCAAAGTTCAGCCCTGCTTTGTGGAGAGGCAGAATTTCCTCTGTTAATTAAAGTCTTTTTATAGAATCATAGAATGGTTTGGGTTGGAAGGGACCTTCAAGCTCATCCAGTCCCAACCCCCCTGCCAGCAGCAGGGACACCTTCCACTAGACCACGCTGCTCAAAGCCTCATCCAGCCTGGCCTTGAACACCTCCCCCGCCGGGGAGCCCCAGCCACAACTTCCTTGGGCAACCTGTTCCAGTGTCTGACCACCCTCACAGTGAAGAACTTCTTCCTAATATCTCATCTAAACCTCCCCTCTTTCAGCTTAAACCCATTTCCCCTTGTTTTGTCATTAACTGCCCTTATGAAAAGTCCTTCCCCAGCTTTCTTGTAGGCCCCTTTTTAGCAGATGAGCACTGTCTCTTCTTTTCCAGTCATGAAGAAGACACGTGCCAGAGTCAGATCTGAGCAAGCCGATAGCATAACATTATTTTTTCCTAAAAGCTAAATTTGGATTCATTTCTCCAAACTCTTCACTCAGCCCAAGAAGAGAGTTGCCTCAGTGGTCTCCACTGCTGCAACTGGATCGTGGACTTCTGCTGGAAAGACTTGGCTAACTCTTGGTGCTTGAAAGAGCTGAGAGATGAAGCAGATCCCCGTTAAACGGAGCGTTTACATCAGCCCAGGTCCTGCCACGAGGAGTAATTTTCCTTGAGGGTAGAGCTGCTAGAAAAATCAACCTGTTTTTTTAAGCTACGAGTGAATGTTCCTCAAAATGCTACTTATGGAGTAAAAATGACCTTACCTTACTCAGCAGCTCCAAGCACTGAGTCAGTCTGGTTGGCTGAAGACATTTTTGGTCTCCCCAGCCAGCACAGCTGGGAGGAAAGGAGTTGGATTTTCTTCTGGCTCACCCTTTGCTGCAGGATTATTGAGTGAGGACCCATGTTGGCGTGGAAGGTTTGGGACCTGCGTAGGTATCAAGGAGAGAAGCATTTGGCAAGAGCATCCCATGGGTGGAAAAAACACCTCAGGTGGTTTTTCAAGGCAGAGCCATGTGCCAGGAGACAAGGTCAGGCTGGTGGAGCAGCAGCATGTGCCTGAAGCCTGGTGAGATGTGGAGGTAACAAATCTCACACAGTCCCTGTCTTTGGAGAGTGGTGGTTTCAACCACACTTTTAAAATCCAACCTGGTTGGGGTTTTACAAGGTAGTATTTGATTTTCTTGGGAGAAAGTAAGGAAAACCATGCTGCATGGTGGGATTTCCCATGGCTCTATCAGCTCCTGACATCAAGGTTGGGCTTCTGATGGGGTGGAGCCACTGGTAGAGCCAACACATGGACTGGGACCACGAGATGACAGCAAGATGAGAGGTAGAGTCTGCTCATCCTGGTGAACCTCCATTCCTCCTGAATTTAGGGTCTGGGGGTACGGATGGTTCCTGCTAGAGGTGGTGGGCAGAGGCAACACTGGAAGAAGCTGGTTCCCAGCTCAGTTCCCTCTGGTTATTCAGGTCTGATGGAGCTTCATGGGTGAGACCTTGGCAGCACCTTGGTGGGGTCTAAACACTTCCATCTCATGGCATGGGGATCAACTGCAAAACCCTGCTTCCACTGCAGCTGAGAGAAGATACTCTGCTAGGGAAGAGCCTCTGGACTTTGGTCCTCAAGACCTGCAGATGTGCTCCAGCTGGGGAGGACACGCTCATCCTGGGAGATGCCCACGGTCCCAGCAGCTGCCTGTCCGCCCAGTGGAGATGGCAGTCGGAGGAAGCAGATGGAGCCTTTGGGCTGCAGATATAACAGGACTGAGAAATATTTTAGCTCAGATCAAACCAGCAGAGCTTTTCCTTTGGGGCTGGAAACGTTCCCCAGCTGGGAGGTTCACATTAGCTGGAGGTGAGCTGAGGTCCTGGCCTTGTTTAAGGAGCTGGTGGTGCCCAGATCTTCCAGCACCAGGTGTCCTGGGGAGCAGGAGCTTCCTTTTTAAATTCTCCCATTCCCCAAATCTTCCCATTCCCCAAATCCTCTCATGCCTTTGCCTCTTGATAAAGTGGGACAACTACAACATCTCCTCTCTCGTGTCCCAAGCATAAGTGCTCTTGTGTCTTCTGCAGAAGAGAGACACCTTGGGCCAGGTCCAAGGCTCCTTGAACTAAGTCCAGGTTGCTGTTCTCACACATGTTCCTCTAATCCCCCAAGGTCAAACATGCCACCCAGGGCCCGATTCAGTTCCCTCAGCGCTGGCACCCAAGTGCCATCTGAGATGCCTGAGGTTTCTAGAACATCTGTGTGGAGGGCTGGAGACCTGCAGCCTTTCTGAGCAGCGCTTGGAGGCCACGCCAGGGAGATGTTTTACGGGACTTCAAGCAGCATTTGCCACCATCTCTGCAAGTAGATTGATTTCTCCTCCTCACCGCCTGCAGAATCAGAGTTTTCGCTTTAAAAAAAGCCTGAAGGGTTGTGGTGGATGGAAAACCATTGGATAGAAAACTTGGGACATGATGATGCACGGGGTCCAACATCTCCTTCACGCCTTGTTCCCTGCCTGGAGACTCATCTGAACCCCACCACAGCATGGAGCTGGAGGGGAGGAAGTGTGGGGAAGGCTCTGCAAGCTGGACTGGGACACGCTGGAGGTTTATTTACTACCTAAAAGTTGTATCATCCCCACGATCTCTTTATAAACCAACTTGTGCCATCCATGCAGAGCTCCGGCGTGGGCTGAAGACATGGTGCCAACCTGAATTTCTCCTGTCCACGTGGAGAAGAAAAAGCCTGTCCTCCCTTTCCTCTGCCAGAACCACGTCTGTGTGCAGCAAACTTTGTCCTCGGCGCTGAAAAACTGGGTTTGTCATAAGCATCAAGTAGCAGAGACCACGACTCCGGAGTGAAACCAGTTCAGCTTTTCACCTCTGTCTCCCCGCTTCCTTCTTCACTCCCCGCTCTGCAATTTCAGAAATCCCAATGCTGAGTATTTATTTTATTTTATTTTATTTT
>NW_010328880.1:0-2450 GCF_000700745.2 Antrostomus carolinensis
CCTTCTCCTCAGGGCTGCTCTCCACCCATTATTCTTACTGAAGGAGCTGCAATGAAGTCTCCATGGGGTGGCAACGCTGTCTTTGAATAGATGAGGCTGGCTGAACTGGAAAGGAACCACTTCCTTGTGTCTGATCTGGGTATGGAACCAGCTCTGCCCTTGTCATGAAGCATCAGCTGCTCAGACACTTGTCACACAACCTTTCTGCAGCTTCTTCTCAGCCTGGCAGTAGGACTCCAGCGAGAGCACTGCGAGCTGCCTGGAAGCTCTGAATGTGTTCCCAACGGGAGCAGGAGCTTTGCAGGACAGTTCAGCACTTGCTGGTGGGGGTAACGTGTCCCTTCTGGCTATGGGATGTCGTGTCCTGGCCGGCAGCGGAGCTGATAATCCACACTAGAGCCTGACGTGCCCAGGTGCAGGCTGCTGGGAGGCTCCACATCGCTCAAATATTAAATTATTACTGGAAAAATAAGTTCTAATTCAAATTGATCAATTCTTACATGTCTGGTTCAGTCTTGACCACCACAAGTCATGGTCCTGGACTGGAAGGACCAGACTCAGTAGTGGGCAGAGCTTAACTGTGTCCTGAACGAAGGGGAGATGTGGGTGGCCCGAGTCGAAGCGCGCTGCTGGCAGTGAAATAAGGATGTGATGGAGCAACAGCCACTTCAAACCATAGAATCATGGACTGGTTTGGGTTGGAAGGGACCTGAAAGCTCATCCAGTTCCAACCCCCCTGCCAGCAGCAGGGACACCTTCCACTAGACCAGGTTGCTCAAAGCCTCATCCAGCCTGGCCTTCAACACTTCCAGGGAGGAGCAGCCACAGCTTCTCTGGACAACCTGGGACACTGGCTCACCACCCTCACAGTGAAGAACTTTTTCCTAATACCCAACCTCAAGCTCCCTTTTTCTAGTTTAAAACCATCACCCTTTGTCCTGTCACTCCCTGCCCTTGTGGACAGTTCTTCCCCAGCTTCTTAGAGGCACCTTTCAGGTACTGGGAGGCTGCTAGAAGGTCTCCCTGGAGCCTTCTCTTCTCCAGGCTGAACAGCCCCAACTCTCTCAGCCTGTCCTCACAGCAGAGCTGCTCCAGCCCTCTGATCATTTTTGTGTCCCTCCTCTGGACTGGCTCCAACAGATCCATGTCCTTGTGCTGTTGGAGGCTCCAGAACTGGACACAGTATTCCAGGTGGTCTCACCAGAGCGGAGCAGAGGGACAGAGTCACCTCTCTCAATCTCTGGCCACACTTTTGATGCAGCCCAGGATGAGGTTGACCTTCTGGGCTGCAGATGCTCATTGGTGGCTCATGTCCAGCTTTTCATCCACTACCACCCCCAAGTCCTTTTCCTCAGGGCTGCTTTCCAGCACATCACCTCCCAGCCTGTATCAATAACGAGGATTGTCCCGACCCAGGTGCAGGACCCTGCACTTGGCCTTGTTGAACCTCATGAGGTTCACCTGGCCCCACTTCTCCAGCCTGTCCAAGTCCCCGTGGTTGACATCTCATCCCTAGGGACCTGGACAGGGTGGAGAAGTAGAAATCACTCTTGTTTTTCCCCAAATCAGCTGATTCCTCACCTCTGGCTGTGTACTCACCTCGGCATGTTGGTCACTCAAGGTCCGTGTGTCTCCACAGGTTGCTCGCTGCAAACAGCTCATCTGTGACCCCAGCTACGTCTCGGATCGTGTCACGAAGGTTGGCCAAGTGATTCGGGTAATTTGCATCTTGAGCCACCCCATCAAGAACACAAACGATGCCAACTCGTGCCAGATCATCATTCCACAGAATCAGGTCAACCGAAAATCAGGTGGGTGGAGAGCGGGGACAGCCCAGGAGTGAGCAGGTCTCTTCACACTTGGGTTGAGGTGAGGTGGGCGTTAAATGACCTCGCACCAAACGTGCTCCAGTGGTCATAGAATCATAGAATAGAATCACAGACTGGTTTGGGTTGGAAGGGACCTTAAAGATCATCCAGTTCCAACCCCCCTTCCATCAGCAGGGACACCTTCCACTAGACCAGGTTGCTCAAAGCCTCATCCAGGAGATGGAAATCAAATGGAAAATGAACTTCCTGTGAGAGACTTCATGTCCTTGTCCAGAAATCCTTCAGGCCCCAGCGAGGCCGTGCTTTAGTTTAGAGCAGAGGTGGGAGAAGCTGAGGTGCCTCTGGTGGGAAAGTTGTGTGAGGAACCCACCAAAGAAAGTGCCTCCACCTGGGAGAAGTGGGTGAGGAGCATGAGGGTGCTCTGGGAGGGGAGCGAGGGCTGAGGGCAGGAGGGGAAATACCTCCTTGAATCCAAGAAGGACATGGAGGTGCTGGAGCGTGTCCAGAGAAGGGAACGGAGCTGGGGAAGGGTCTGGAGCACAAGTGTGCTGAGTTCCCTTGTGGCTGAGGGAACTGGGGGTGTTGAGCCTGGAGAAAAGGAGGCTGAGGGGAGACCTTGTG
>NW_010328880.1:2466-3337 GCF_000700745.2 Antrostomus carolinensis
GGGGGAGGGGGGGGGGGGTGGGTCTGTTCAACCAAGGACCCAAGGGACAGGACAAGAGGCAATGGGCTGAAGTTGTGGCCAGGGCAGTTGAGATGGGATGTGAGGAAGAATTTCTTTGCTGCAAGGGTTCTGAGGCATTGGAAGGGGTTGCCCAGGGCAGTGGTGGAGTCCCCGTCCCTGGAGGGATTGAAGAGTCGTGTAGACACAGTGCTGAGGGACATGGGTTAGTCACAGGGGACTTGTCAGTGTTGGGTTCATGGTTGGACTTGATGATCTTAAAGGTCTTTTCCAATCCAGCCAATTCTGATTCTGTGATGTCCTTCCCCAGATATCTACGTCTGCATGATCTCCTCTGCGCACAACGTGGCAGCGCAGGGGAAGTACATCGCCATTGCCAGCACTACTGTGGAAACCGCGGACCCAGAGAAGGAAATCAAGCCGGCCTTGGACCTCTTGGAGCCCATTGAGCAGAAGTGAGACCTCAATGACCCCCTTCTCCCCTCTGCTGCGAGCGCTCAGGCCCGGGCACGAGGGCAGAGGGGATCCCAAGGCCATTTTGCTGCGCAGAGCTGGTGAAGCTCAGCATTTCCTCTGCCCCTCGACCTCTTACGCGCTGGGCGGGGCGATGCCCTTTAATTCAGCCCTTCTCCCCCCGGTGCTGACGCTCCAAAACGCTTCCAAAACCATCCTGAAGCTTTTATTTTTCCCTTTCCAGGTTCGTTAGCATCAGTGACCTGTTTGCACCGACCGACTTGGGAACCGAAAGCCAGGTGAGTACGGGCCGAGCTGGTGTTTGAGGGGGTGAGGAGAGATTGCTCGGTGCTCAACTCCTCCTTCTCTTAAGGGCAAGTGTGGGGTGTTGTATCTGGGC
>NW_010328881.1:0-549 GCF_000700745.2 Antrostomus carolinensis
CTTGACCCTATTCATGGGATGTCATGTTCCCCATGATACCAGAACCTCAGTCATGAGGTGACATGTCCACCATGACCCCATCCATGGGATGACATGTCCCACATGATACCAGGACCCTGCCCATGAGGTGACATGTCCCTTGTAGCTACATCCAGGGGATGACACATCTCCCATGATGCCAGGACCTTGGTCATGTGTTGACATGTCCCCCATGGCCCCTCCATGGGCTGGGCATGTCCCTTATTATGCCAAGACCTTGCCCATGAGGTGACACATCCATGGGATGTCATGTCCCCTATGATGCCAGAACCTCAGTCATGAGATGGCATGTCCACCATGACCCTATCCATGGGATGAGACCCCAGCCATGGGGTGACATGTCACCCATGATGCCAGGACCCTGCCCATGAGGTGCCACATCCCCTATATCCCCAGAACCTCACCCACCAGGTGCCACATCTCCCATGACACCACACCAAAACCCATCCAAACCTTTCCAAAGCAGAACATCCATGATGTCCATCCATCCACCCACCCATCCATCCATCC
>NW_010328882.1:0-5224 GCF_000700745.2 Antrostomus carolinensis
TGATCCCAGTATGAAGAGCGGGAACGGGATCCCAGCACGCTGCGTCTACCTGGAGGAGATGGCTGCGGAGCTGGACGAGCAGGACTGGCTGGACATGGACAACGTGGAGCAGGTGGGGCGGCCCGGCTCGGGCGCTGCGCTCGCTTCGGCACCTGGAAAGGGATTTATTTCCCCCCAACATCCTCATCCTCAGTCCAAAGCCTCGTGCAGAGCTGTTGCTGGTGGCTTTGCTGGAAACTGGCGCAGGTTTTGGGGTGTGAGGCTGAGAAAGGTGTTCAGAGTTTGTTGGTTCTGTTCCCTCCTCCTGGAATTTGCTGCCCCACGGATCAGCTGGGGCTGGGGAGGGAAACAAACCCCTCCTGGATGGGGTGAGAGGGCTCGTGTGTGGCTGTGGGAGGGAAATGCTGCCAGCAGTGAAACTCTGTGACTGGTGCTCGTGCTCAGCTTGGTTTGCAGCCGTGTCAGCCCTTCCTGGGGTTTTTTTTTAAATTAGGGGAAAAGACTTTTGTTAGGGTTGTTGTTGCTCTTCAAGGGTAAAGAAGAACCCTGGAGGAACCGTGTAGCCAGGGAGTGAGCCCGGGGGTTTGTGCTGCAGTGCTCTGCTACTGGCTGAGGGGGGGAGAGAGCTGTTCTGGGCAGAAATAACTGAGTTCTGTGAGAGTTGGGGCTGTTCAGCCTGGAGAAGAGAAGGCTCCGGGGAGATCTTATAGCGGCCTCCCAGTACCTGAAGGGGCTACAAGAAAGCTGGGGAAGGACTTTTCAGAAGGGCAGTTAATGACAAAACAAGGGGAAATGGGTTTAAACTGAAAGAGGGGCGGTTTAGATTAGATATTAGGAAGAAGTTCTTCCCTGTGAGGGTGGTCAGACACTGGAACAGGTTGCCCAAGGAAGTTGTAGATGTCCCCTCCCTGGAAGTGTTGAAGGCCAGGTTGGATGAGGCTTTGAGCAACCTGGTCTAGTGGAAGGTGTCCCTGCTGATGGCAGGGGGGTTGGAACTGGATGATCTTTAAGGTCCCTTCCAACCCAAACCATTCTATGATATGGGGCTTCTCTTTCTGAGGGGTTGTCTCCCTGCCGGGGCTGTTTCACTCCCCACGTGTCTCTGCCGGTTCCTAGGCCCTGTTCACCCGCCTGCTGCTGCAGGAGCCGGGGAACCACCTGATCCACATGACCTCCAGCAGCACTCAGAACCTCTCTGCCGACCGCGACGCGGGGGAGAGGCAGATCCTGCGCTACCTCTACGCCTGTTTCCAGAGAGCCAGAGAAGAGGTGGGCGAGGGCTTCGGGGGAAGGGGGCACCTTCCTCACTCCCTGCTTCACGGTGAGGTTTTTAAGGGCCTCCAGGGTGGACACCAGGGTCCCAACTGGATCTGATTCTCCTGCTCAGATCACCAAAGTCCCCGAGAACCTGCTGCCCTTTGCCGTGCGCTGCCGGAACCTGACTGTGTCCAACACTCGCACCGTCCTCCTCACCCCGGAGATCTACGTCAACCAGAACGTGTCGGAGCAGCTGGTGGATCTGATGCTGGAGGCACTGAGAGGGGCACGTGAGTCGCTGTGGGCTGGGGTTTGGCCACGGTCTGGCCCTCGCAGGGGCCGTGGGTAACGGCCTTTCCTGCCCCTCCAGACTTTGAAGACGTGGCCGAGTTTCTCGAGGAGGTCATAGAAGCCCTGACGATGGACGAGGAGGTGCGGACGTTCGGGGAGGTGATGGTTCCCGTCTTTGACATCCTGTTGGGTAGGATCAAGGACCTGGATCTCTGCCAGATCCTGCTGTACACGTACCTCGACGTGCTGCTCTACTTCACCAAGCAGAAGGACATTGCGAAGGTGGGTGCCAAGGAGCTCCTCACGGGTGCTGCTCGCAGGGCCACCCTGTGATATCTCACAGCCCCTCTCCTTTCTGAGAGCCTGTCTCAAGCCCATCACTCCGTGGGGCTCTTTACTGGGATTTTATACGACCCTCAGCATGCTCTGCTGTGTTCCTCAGGTCTTTGCAGGCTACATCCAGCCCAAGGACCCCACCAACGGGCAGATGTACCAGAAGACTTTGCTTGGTGCTGTTTTAAACATCTCCTGCTTGTTAAAGACCCCGGGCGTGGTGGAGAACCACGGCTACTTCCTGAATCCATCCCGATCCAGCCCGCAGGAGATCAAAGTGCAGGAATCCAACATCCATCAGGTGGGCTGGAGTGGGACTGGGCTGCTTCCCTCTGTGTTTCACCGGCCTCTCTCTGCCTGGGGGTGAGAGACGCGGTGCCAGGGCTTGAGTTCCACCTCTGGGCCTTTTAACGGTCGGGCTCATGAGTCCCAAAACCACTTTGGATTCTCCAGAGGTTTTCCCTGCGTCCTCCCACTCTTTGTGACAAGTGAGCCGTGTTTTATCAGAGGAGTTGTGTGAGCTTTGGGAAGAGGGTGGGGTGGTACATGCAGAACAGATCCCAGTGCTGTAACTTGCGGTGCTATGCACAGGTAATCTACCTTAGGCCTTGTAACCTCCAGGAAAGAGGTGTCAGTACCTGTCCTGTAATTAAAATGCTGATTAACTCCTCAGCCGAGACAGCAACGGGCAACATTCTCTCTTGTTATGAAAGGGAAGAGCTTCCCTCCTCAGAGGAAGGTGCTGGGAGGAGCTTCAGGAGCGTTTTAAAGGGGGGAAGAAGCTTCAGACAGCAGGATGTGAACTGGGGTGCAGAGGCTGGTGACAGGGACGGGCTTTCCCGGTCACACGTCCTTCTGGGGTCACTGTTGCTGCCAAAAATGTGTCAAGAACTTTGGGTTTAGTCCCCATGGAAACAAGTTGCTCTTGACTGTGCTTTGGAGTACGTCCCACGTTGTTCTCTGCTGCTGGCCTCAGGGTTTGACCTGCTCATAACAAGACCTGGCTGGGATTGACTGTGAGAGCTCCAAGAGCATCAGCAGTGGCAGGAGAGCAATCCCACCAGTGACTCCTTCAATCTGTTCCCCTGTAACAGTTCATGGCCCAGTTCCACGAGAAGATCTACCAGATGCTGAAGAACTTGTTGCAGCTGTCTCCAGAGACCAAGCACCGGATCCTCTCCTGGCTGGGAAACTGCCTCCACGCCAACGCGGGCCGCACCAAAATCTGGGCTAACCAGATGCCGGAGATCTTCTTCCAGATGTTCTCCTCCGACGCCTTCTTCCTCAACCTGGGAGCTGCTCTCCTCAAGCTCTGCCAGCCCTTCTGCAAACCCAAATCCCCGAGGCTGCTGACCTTCAACCCGACTTACTGCGCTCTGAAGGAGCTGAACGAAGAGGAGAGGAGGAGTAAGAACGTGCACATGAAAGGTGAGCCCAGACCTCAGGGGGGTCTCCTGGGGTCCTCACCTCTCCCAGCACCCCTCTCTCAACACATGACAGGAAAGGGAGAGTTGAACAAGCCGAGAGGAGCGAGGGAAGAGCTGAATACCAAAGAAATGCTGCCTGGCTTCACCTGGCAGTCGCTTTGTGTCCTTGTCAGCCCTCTCCTCACCGAGAGAGGCTGCTGGGTTGGACTTGACACACAGATACTTTTTATTTTGTCTCAGGTTTGGAAAAAGAAACGTGCTTGATACCTGCAGTGAGCGAGCAGGAGCCCGAGTTCGCCAACAGCTACAATCTGGTGACGGAAAACCTGGTGCTGACGCAGTACACCCTGCACTTGGGATTCCACAGGTAGCCACTGCCGCGCTGCTCTGGCCCTCCCGCCTCTCTGATGCTGCTCAGGGCGCTGCTGAAGCCTTCAGAGCCAGGGGATTTTCAGTTGTGGGCTCAAGTCGTGTCTGATACTCATGGGTAACGTCAATTCTTGAGCTGTGGGTACCAGGTAGCTCCCAGGGCTGCTTTGCACCTGTGTGTGGCCACGTAAATATTCAGGGATACAGAGTGTGCCGGTTGCCCTGCCCGGCACCTTTCACTGTGAGTCTTGACTGAGGTTTGAGCCTCAGGCTGACTCATTTTGGAAAGAAAACTTGCCCACTGGTGCCCACAGTCACCGCTCACAGTGTCACAGGCTCCAAGTTATTTATAGAAGCACAGCAGCCCGGTGCTGGGTGACCGTGGGTTGTGTTGTCCCCCCAAGGAACGAGCTGCTGGCGTCTCGCATCTCCACTAGACAGTGACTTGGGGCAGAGCAGCTGCCAGCTCACCAGACAGCCCCGTAAAGGGATCGTACGTGGAGCAGAAACGGGGGGTGGCTGGCTGCTCTCAGGAAGGGATTTTCTGGATGCTGGGACTCACTATTTTTCTCAGCTTTCCCCTGCAAATCGTTGCCTGGATACTGTGAGGTCACTGCTGATCCAGGCACCGTCCCCTTCTGCTTTAATCTCTAAATATAGAAATTGATGGGGAAGTTACACCAGGGGCTGGTTGCTGGGAGACAACAGTGTCACCTCGCAGGTGTCTCTCGGGCTGGCCGGGTCCCTGCCCTGGGTGAACTCTGGGGGTTCACAGCCGCGCTGGCTCCCCTGTCCCTGCCCCTGCACAGGGCTTTGCCGCAGCCCTCGGCTCCCCAGGCTGCTCCGCAGGCCACCACGGTGTCCTCCCAAGCCCCAGCTTGTGTTTCTCTAAAGGCTTCTTGTTGCTGGTGCCCCAGCCAGGCTGTTGTCCACAGGAAGGGGTTTGAACACACGACAGAAGCAGGTGCCAGCTCACGTCTTGCTGCGGCCAAACGCGTCTCCATCTCATCTCACCTCCTCCTCGCCTTGTTTTCCGCGTAGGTTGCACGACCAGATGGTGAAGATCAACCAAAGCCTCCACCGCCTGCAAGTCGCCTGGCGAGAAGCTCAGCAGAGCTCCAGCCCTGCTGCCGACAGCCTCAGGGAGCAGTTCGAGCGCCTGATGACCATCTATCTCTCCACCAAGACAGCGATGACGGAGCCGCAGATGCTGCAGAACTGCCTGAACCTGCAGGTGTCCATGGCGGTTCTGCTGGTGCAGCTGGCCCTGGGCAACCGTGGGACGGAGCCGCTGGAGCTCAGCTTCCCGCTGCCCGTGCTGGAAAACAGCGCCTTGGCCTACGTGCCAGGTGAAGCCGCTCGTCCCGCTGCCGGTCGTTACGCTCAGGGTCGTTACCTGCACCCAGCCCCGTTCCTCGGGGCGCTCAGGCACCCGGGTTTCCTCCTCACTGAGGTGTTTGAGGGACTTTCTACCTCAGAAAAGAATTTCCTCCTCACTGAGGTGTTTAAAGGACCTCCTACCTTGGAAAAGAAGGTTCCAGGGTGTG
>NW_010328882.1:5283-7776 GCF_000700745.2 Antrostomus carolinensis
AAGCTCCGGGGAAAGCTGGGAGCTCAGAGTTCACCATGCAGGCTCATCCTGGTGCCTTCTGGATGGATTCTGGGAGAGCTCTCCGAGGAATCCCTGTTCTCTCCAGGGCAGGATGCTGTGCCACAACCGATGGCGTCTTTCTTTGCATAGAATATTCTCTCTGAAGAGGGTCACTCGCACATCTGGAGCTCCCTGAAGGGGTCATGCTCAGGGCACTGACCCTGCTGACCTTTTAAAGGTCACACTTCTTGCCAAGTTGCAAAGTTTTTGCCAGTTTCCATACGCACAAAATCCTCCTTGTGGTTTCCATTGTCCAGAAATTCTCTTCCCTTGGGGTTTTTTTTTGTGACTGCTGTAAGTGACCTGACTTCTGAGAGAGGTGAAGTGAATCCTGCATGTCACAAATGTCATCGGTCCGGGCATCCTGCACGACCATAGCCAGTTAGTTCCTGAAACTTCAGTCAGGATCGGGGCGAGGAGGAGAGAGAGAGAGCGCAGGGGAGGCTGGAGAAGGGCAGAACAAGCCGCCTGAGGAGGAACTCTCACGTGCACTCTTTGTTTGCAGAATTCTTTGCTGATAACCTGGGCGACTTCTTCATTTTCCTGCGGCGTTTCGCTGATGACATCTTGGAGACTTCCGCCGATTCCCTGGAGCACGTCCTTCACTTTGTCACTGTTTTCATGGGCGACGTGGAGAGGTACGTACGGCCCCGGCTGTGAGCCCTGGGTGTTCGTCTGCACAGCGCCCCGAGGGGGACAGAGCCAGTGGGAATGCTCAGAGGTGTCTCTGAGTCTCTTGGTGTCATCCATGAGGGGTTTATCTCCTTGGAAAAGCTGCATCCTGCCCACAGGAGGCACAGGGAGTGGGTCCTGCCTGAAGGACGCCGGCTCCGTGCGAGGTACAGACGGGATTCGGTGTCTGAACCCGCAGGAGCCTCATCAGCTGGAGCCAGTTTAGTGCTGGTTACAGGGAGCTGCAGGGATTGATCTGTTGGGAGCATCTCTATGAAATCTACTCCAGTAACTGAACAACACTGAGTAGTTTATTGATCTCCCTGATAAAACCTCGCTGCCAGCGCCACATTTCTGCTGTGCTTTGGTTTATAGTTGGGTGTGTAAATACAGCGACCTCAGGGCAGCAGATGGAGGGTTCACTTGGCCGGCAGCTCTCGCTGTCCTGGGCTGGCCCCAGGAGATGGCAGCTGTAGGTCCCTCCTGGCAGTACCCTGACCCTCGTGCCATCCTGGCTTTGCTTTGCTGTTTTCTCTTGCAGGATGAAAAATCCTCACCTGCGAGCCAAGCTGGCCGAAGTGCTGGAAGCTGTGATGCCTCACTTAGACCAGCCCCAGAACCCGCTGGTCTCCAGCGTGTTCCATCGCAAGCGAGTGTTCTGCTCCTACCCCAACGCCGCCCACCTGGCTGAGGCGCTGATCAAAGTCTTCGTGGACATCGAGTTCACCGGTAAGTGGGAAAGGGGAAGAGTTGTCCCCCTTCTGTAAAACCTCTGAGGGAAACATCTCCAGGGCTCGAAATCCATCGGTGAGAACAAACGAATCCGTTTGTGCTTCGTGAAGCCGCTCGGCCGCGTTGGGCAGGTGGCGTCGCACCGACGTGTCGGTCTCTCCGCACCTCTGGCGTGCGTGGAACTGCGGATCTAGAAAGGAAAACCTGCAGAGCTCGAGCTTCTCAGCTCGGCCGTGCTTACAGCAGGTCATCACCTCTCCTCTCCAACGCAGGATGGGTTGTGCTGCTTTGAAATCACTGTCAGATCTCGCTGCCCTGCGCAGGAGCAGGGTTTTTATCTCAAACACACTGAAATTACCGGCCCGCTTGAAACACTCTCACTTTTATTGATCTCTAGGTGACCCGCACCAGTTTGAACAGAAGTTTAACTACCGCCGCCCCATGTATCCCATCCTGAGGTACATGTGGGGCACGGATTCCTACCGGGAGAGCATCAAGGTGAGGCGAGCGGCGCGGCCGGCCGGGGCTGGAGCGCGTGGATCCGCGGCCGGCCATCAGGACTGCGCCCCGGCACCGACTCCTCTCTCCCGTCCCTCGCAGGCGCTGGCTGACTACGCCTCGGAGAACCTGGAGGCAATGAACCCTCCTCTCTTCTTGCGCTTCCTGAACCTGCTCATGAACGATGCCATTTTCCTCTTGGACGAAGCGATACAGGTAGGGCTGAGCACACGCTGCTCCCCTGGAGGTGGGACCTGGTGGATCTGGTCTCAGATCCAGTGTGACCCGCGCTGGGGGAGCTGGGAGGGAATCATCTGCCTGTCACTCATCTGCAGACAGCCGGGTTTTAAACAGCTCCTCGTGGTTTTTGATGACCAAATCCCTGTGGCCTTTAGAATCATAGAATGGTTTGGGTTGGAAGGGACCTTAAAGCTCATCCAGTCCCAACCCTCCTGCCATCAGCAGGGACACCTTACACTAGACCAGGTTGCTCAAAGCCTCATCCAGCCTGGCCTTGAACACTTCCAGGGA
>NW_010328882.1:7859-9682 GCF_000700745.2 Antrostomus carolinensis
TTTGGAGTTTACGAGGCAAGGGGCAGCCGAACTCACGTCCCTGGTGTGTGATGATGGTCTCTCCACACCTCTCAGAGCTGCCCGTGGCTGCTAGAAAGGGCTTTTTTGAGGGGCTTTTCCCTGCCCTGGAGCTGGTTGTCGGGAAGCTGGCAGATGAGATGGGTGATGTGGATGTTGCCCAGCCGGTTGTGAACGTTTTCCATGGCCTAAAAGAACGTCCTGTGGTTGTGAGCGGCCTTTTCAAGCGCTCTGTACCTGTCACGCCCTGACTTGGCCTCTGTCAGCCCAGAGCGGCGCGGAACAGGTCTGGCTGAGCCATTGTTTACCCGCCTGGTGGCTTCCCTGCCCTCTCTTGCAGTACCTCAGCAAGATTAAAGTTCAGCAGATCGAGAAGGACCGCGGCGAGTGGGACAGCCTGTCCCAGGAGGCGCGGCGCGAGAAGGAGTCGAGCCTGCAGATGTTCGGGCAGCTGGCGCGCTTCCACAACATCATGTCCAACGAAACCATCGGCACTCTGGCCTTCCTCACCTCGGGTAGGGGGAGCGACGCCGGGACCCGCAGCAGGAGGGTTTCTGGGGGAGGTTTTGGGGTGGTCACTGGGGTTGCTGTGGAGCTCAGGGAGCTGTTGGTTTCCGTTCCAGAAATTAAGTCCCTCTTTGTGCATCCTTTCCTCGCCGAGCGCATCATCTCCATGCTCAACTACTTCCTGCAACACCTGGTTGGCCCTAAAATGGGAGCTCTGAAAGTCAAAGATTTCAGCGAGTTTGACTTCAAGCCGCAGCAGCTGGTGTCTGACATCTGCACCATCTACCTGAACCTCGGGTAGGTGACAGGGGAGAGCTGGTGTGTGGGGTGGTGGGGACTGTCCTGGGGACATCCTGGCTGGCAGAGCCCCATGCCCCCCATGTCGCAGGTCTGGAGCCTCCTCTCTGGGAACGGCGCTAACAGAACTGCTCTGCATGGTTCCCTCTGTCCTCTTTTGTCATAATTTTAATTTAAATGACCCAGGGAAGGCAGCTGCCACCCCAGGTAGCAGGGATGGAAGTTAAACACCATCCCAGTTACCTTCACACCCTGGGTCACTCTGGAGAGGAGCCAGGAGAAATGCTTAAATACAGCCAAGCTTTTCTCTAGCCCCGAGCTCTTTGCTGTGGCACCGCAGCTGCTGCTGCTGGTTTCAGGGATTCTGAAACCTTTGGTCTCTTTTCTTTCAACCTGTGGTCCAGGGATGAAGAAAACTTCTGTGCCACGGTGCCCAAGGACGGCCGCTCCTATTCGCCAACGCTCTTTGCACAGACCGTTCGGGTGCTGAAGAAAATCAACAAGCCTGGCAACATGATCGTGTCCTTCAGCAACCTGGCTGAGAGGATCAAGGTGAGGACCGGAGTGATTTAACATCACCAGAAAAGATGGAACTGGTTCCTGGTGTCCTTTTCCATCTGCGTGTTGCTGTGTCTTTGCTGTGGAGCTGAGTTTTGGGGAGGGGGGCTTTGTCTGAGGCTGAGGTGGGGCAGGGGGCGAAGGCTCCTTCCCAGCACAGACCCTTAAACGCTTCAGCTCCGAGTTAGGAGCAAACCTGGGTTTTAAAGAGTGGGGAGATGGAGTC
Organism: Antrostomus carolinensis; assembly: GCF_000700745.2. Classification (NCBI taxonomy): domain Eukaryota; kingdom Metazoa; phylum Chordata; class Aves; order Caprimulgiformes; family Caprimulgidae; genus Antrostomus; species Antrostomus carolinensis. Next base: position 9,466 of record NW_010328882.1, read on the forward strand.
TCTAAAAGCCACGTGTGTCTGCCAGTCCCTCGCAGACCGTCAGCAGCAGGAGGAGGAGACGTACGCCGATGCCTGCGACGAATTCCTGGATCCCATCATGAGCACTCTGATGTCGGACCCCGTCATCCTGCCCTCCTCCCGCGTCACCGTGGACCGCTCCACCATAGCCCGGCACCTCCTCAGGTACACAGCACGGGCCTCGTCCTTCTCCTGGGGG
>NW_010328882.1:9740-10395 GCF_000700745.2 Antrostomus carolinensis
TCTTCTGGGAGATCTTCTGGGGGATCTGTTTCACTTCTCCAGGGCTCCCTGGTCTCAGTGTGTCTGCTTCACTTTAACAGCAGAAACATCCTGCCACTCTTTCTGCCCTATCTTCTTCTCTTTATTTCTTTTTCTTTCCTCCCAGCACTGGAATTTTCTGGTTAATCTCCTCAACGCTTTTGTCTTTCAGTGACCAGACGGATCCTTTCAATCGGAGCCCCCTGACTATGGACCAGATCAGACCAAACACGGAGCTTAAAGAGAAGATCCAGAGGTGGCTTGCAGAGAGGAAAAAGCAGAAGGAGGAGCTGGAGGACACGCTGAACTGAAACCCAGGACCTCATCCCCAGATCACTGGCGAGATAATGAGTAGTGACTGGAGCTGCAGAGTGTCTGTGCAACTCGCCACCTTAATCAAGAGCGTGTTTAGAGCGTTGTCACTGTCCCCGGTGGCTCTTCTAGGACCTTCCCTTCCACCCCTTGTTCTTTCTTTTCAAGACTTAATCTTTAATACTAAGACCTTCCACTGCACTAAAGCTTTGAGCCTCTGCCTCGGGGGAAGACCACAGCCTCCTCTGCGTGGCCTGGCGCCCCAGGTCCTCTGTCACTTGTCCTTTCTGTTGGCCGTGTTCTTCCACAGCTGCTCCAAACGCCT
>NW_010328883.1:0-4260 GCF_000700745.2 Antrostomus carolinensis
TGCTGTTATTCCTCCCCAGGTGAAGGACTCTTCACCGGAGAGCAGAAAAAAGGTTGGGTAATGTTCAGAGGTCATTTTTGCTAATATAACTAGGAAACACTTATGGCCAATGGGCAGACCAGGAACATAAAGCTTCTTCAGTAGTATCCAGAAGTACAATGCCACAATAACCTACTGCAAAAAAAATGAAGGTAGTCAGATAGAAAAAGGAACAAGCAGACTGACACAGCAATTGCTTGCTAACTGAACCTCAGTGGCTCACTCCTCAGTTCCTATGAAGATCCCCATGACCTGAACAGCTATTAGCTTAATGGGCCAACTGTAGATCTTTCCCATGGCCTGGGAGCCACAGAGGTGTGCACCAAGATCCCAAGCTCACAAAAGGAGATACTGCAGATGGGGACCACCAGCAGGAGCCGTTCATAGGGGAAGTGTCAGACATGGAGAATGTGATCACATAAAACAACAGTAAAGAGATAAGTGAGACAAAGATGTGTCTATATTTGTTTGAAAAGAAAGTCAGTCATAGATGCATTATAGAAACAGGAATTATGAACATAAAATAATCACGTCTACATAATTAAACATCCTGTTAAAATTCTTTTTTGTTGCCTTAATTTTCCATCTGATTAAAATTTCCCAGCAAAAGCCCTCAAACTTCTAGGGCTTTGATTTTGGCAATTCATTACAATTCTGGCAGGTAGCCAACCTTTTATTTTTATCCCTTGGTCCTCTGGTCTCTTCTTCATATATTTCTCATCTTGCAATATTTTTTTCCCTCAACTCACAGAACATATGTAAACAACCAGAGTTATTTTTGGAGCACTGAAGCATAACATACTCTATTTCTGTTTCTAACAAGAGATGATATTCTTGGAGATTCTTAATTTTTTTTTTCAATTACTAGGTTTGGGCAAATGTTTGTCTGTAAACAGGATATATTTATTAGGTATTTTATTTTATGCTGCTGAGAAACTGTCAAGATTCCTAAACATAGCCAAATAAAATTTAAAAAAGTAAAAATACTAAGATGTTATTTTAAAATTAAATGACAAGCAGACCGTTGACACATGCTGCTGACTTTTCAAAAATATTTCTCAGTGACAATGTTCTCTGTATTATACCCATTGCAAACCCACCTCCAAAATCTCAGTATTAGTTTACCAGAGTGCTTAAGACATAGCAAACGTGCTAAATTGCTTTACTGAATCTCAAAATGCTGAAATACATCCTTAATGCTTTGTCAAGTCCAAGCCCACCCCAGTGAAAGGATATCACATCTGCAGCATTTACATTTTGTTTTTTTCCTGTGAAACTTGGTAGAACTAATTCTTGATCAGAGGTTTGAAATATTTATTCACTGTTAGTAACTCATGATACACTTGCTTTGTCTGAATTATCATTTTCAATGTTACCATCAATACTTTTTGGTGCCCAGTCCACATATAACCTATGCTAGTTACACTAGAACCAAACACAAAAATGCCTTTACACATGTGCTCAGGCTTTACTGATTGCAACTTTCCCCTATATATCCTCTGCTATATATCTTCTAAACATTGTTCTATTACTGAATCAGCAACTGCACATTTTGAATCAAAAGAAATCTATAGTAGATTTAAATTTCTGAGTTAAATGAATTTTCTAAATGTATTCGCCCCCCAAAAGAGCTCTCCTGTAAAACTGTGCAACTTGGAGACATCATTCACTTTTGAGTGGCTTTTATAAAAAAATTCATGCTGAAGTGAAAAATAAATAAAATCCTGGCAAACACCTGTGCATTTTAATACTTAATATGTCCACTACGATCAGGAAGTCTGATCACTTTGACAGGTTTTTAACCTGAGCCGCTGACTCCAACACTCCTCTGTCTACGCCCCAACTTCTGTCACAGAGCCCAATGTTACTGAATGTCAAGACCTTAATCTAGGCCCATCTGCTTAGTCATAATTTTATCCTTAGAGGATATAAAAACTGTTAAGAAATCCTACATTATCAATAAATTAATGGATATACGTATGAGGTGTGGTTTTCATATATTGAAAAAGCATGCTAGAAAGATATGATAAAACTATCCCGAATTCATGCTATCAATATCTGTCTGCTTCTTATTTGACACAGGATATATTTTATGTGTGAATATTTTATGGACTCTGTAAATCGTCCTTTGTGTGACATTTTGCCTTCTCTCTTTTCCAGTCAAATCTGTTGATTCCAGTTGGTGACCTACTTCTTGTATTTCTTTGGACCAATTTGTTACCCGAGTCATGCGGTCAAAAGGGTAAAAAAAAAAGCCTACAGCTGTTCCTTCAGACGTACTGTGCTGCTCATGGTGCTCCCTCTGAGGTCGTCAGAAAATATTATTGAGGGACACGTAGCAGACAAGAAAGAGAGGACACAATTGCAGATAAGAGCTGATCCTTTGGAGGTATTACTCTTCACAGCATTTTCAGAAGTTTCTTCTTGTTTAGGGTGGGTTTGTGGCTTGCTTTGACATCCTCCCATTATGGTGTTCTCAATTTTTATAACTTTATTTTTTTAGCCATATGATTAATTTACTTAAAAGCTGTAGAGTTTTGAAAGCTTTCACCCTTTTTTGTGAACAATCCTCATTAGAGAGAAGTACAGCGGTGATGTATTTTGAAATATCTTTATCTTTTATTGTGTCCTATGCAAGCTAACAGAAATACTGTTAATATCAGCAAGTGAAGCTTAGGATTCACTACAAAAATAGCATCTTTTTAATGGCTGCCGACTGTCTTCATTATTAGAACGAGTCCAGAGGAGGCCATGAGGATGATGTGAGGGTTGAAGCACCTCTCCTGTGAGGACAGGCTGAGAGAGCTGGGGCTGTTCAGCCTGGAGAAGCGAATGATCTGGGGAGACCTTCTAGTGGCCTTCCAGTACCCGAAGGGGCTACATGAAAGCTGGGGAGGGAGTTTTTATAAGGGCCGGGAGTGACAGGACAAGGGGAAATGGGTTTAAACTGAAAGAGGGGAGGTTTAGATGAGATATTAGGAAGAAGTTCTTCACTGTGAGGGTGGTCAGACAGTGTCCCAGGTTGGCCAGAGAAGCTGTGGCTGCTCCTCCCTGGAAGTGTTCTCGGCCAGGTTGGATGAGGCTTTGAGCAACCTGGTCTAGTGGAAGGTGTCCCTGCTGATGGCAGGGGGGTTGGAACTGGATGATCTTGGAGGTCCCTTCCAACCCAAACCATTCCATGATTCTATGATTCATCACAGTACTCACGCGCAACATGCTGAACTGCCAGGTGTGCACTGCAGCCCCAGTAATTTTCATGGTCATTAGGAAAGAGCCAAGCGCTTTGTTGGACGAGAATGGACTAAAGCACACACATGTTTTACTGCAGTACAGCCCATTATCACATGCTTTTGATCTAGATAACCTCGATCTAATCTACACTTAACTTTGCGTGCTTCTCTGAACCAGCTCTCATCATGGACCGGCAAACATAAAGGAATTGAGAGGAAGTCATACCACTGACGGTGGGACTAGAGGTCCACTGGAAACCTCTTGGGCACTTCAGATAGCAGCCAGCTACAGGATGCTGGTCAGTGCCTAAAAGAGCTTCTGCCCAGAGGACAGCCATGCTGAGCAACAGAAACACATGCCTGGTCTTGAAAGAGCCATCTGGCAGCTGGCTACCCATCCTTTCAAGCCTGGCAATGTAAAGCAGGCCCTAATTCTTGCTCATTTGTATGCAAAGTGGGAAGGAGAAAGTGAAAGGGCCACATATCTTTTCATTTTTTGCTTTTATAACCTATTTTAGGTACATCTTCCTTCTCTCCATGACATTTTTTGATAGCTTGACTTAACATAAAAATTATTCAAGGTTTGAATTCTACATGCTGCCCTTTTAAAAACCTGGCAGAGACCCCTGGGGTCTTGTTGAAGATCCAAGATCTTGGTTACTTTTCAGAGAGTATCTGAACACACACATTCTGAGTTGTCTCTTTTCCCCAACGTGTCATCTGTGCACATAACAAGTAATAGAAAGAGTCATATGAGGTATGTTGCCCCTTTTATCTTGCTCATACGCATCTTAGGTTAAACTTACGTGTCTCAAGCACATCTAGCAGGAAACATTTCCCAGCAGTCCAACCATACAAAACAACATAAAGAGCATCTTCCACCCAGCCAAAAAACAACAGTGACTTTTGTGACCAACTGACTTTTTTTCCTGGGAACCTCTAGACAGTTCCTGATGTGCCACTTACATCTAATTTGTCAGGAGGAACTTCC
>NW_010328883.1:4285-16747 GCF_000700745.2 Antrostomus carolinensis
CATTGGCCAAGCGTGATTAAAAGCTCTCAGCTGTAGCTTCCCTGTCCAAAAGATCCGCCATTTACCAAATTATTGAGATCCTAGTTTATTCCAGAAATCGGAAGTTCCTAACATGTCCACTGGACCAAACATAAGTAAGATATTCCCTTGAAGAAGAACTGGCAGCCACAAAAGTAATGAAAAGCAGTTTGCCCTCTCATTCACTTGCTGTAGCCATTTACTTGGGCATTCCAAGCACTTGCTCATATCTACTCAAAGGGCAGGAGCAGATCTATACATCTCAGTGGGTTCATACTGAAATTATCAGTATCGTTGATTTTCATACTTTTATCTCTCATTTTTAACATACAAAATTTAAGTCAACAGTCTGCTTTCTTGTTCCCATGCTACAAGCTTCTGGCAGCACATACTCAGTTTAACGATAGGCTTGGGTCTGTTTCAGTAAATTATTTAAAAAAAAAAAAAAAGATGAAAAAATCAGCTGTGTTTAAATAGCTACATAGTCCAATCAGACCATTGGAGGGTTTGGCTGCTTTTAGCTCTTACAGACCCTTCCAAGGCCAATACGCACGTACACACAGACTGTATTCAAAGGCGAGTTTGTAGCAGTGTGTTTGTGCTTAAGCTTCATCATCAACAATAATGCACCACATGACAGGAGGTACATTATTGTTGCTTGGTGTTTCCATAGCCAGGTTTATTCAAAAGACCAAGTAGCTTTGCTGAACACTAGTCACATAAGGTATGCATTGATTGTTTCTTTCAAATATGACTACTTAGAACTTTAACAAGGATGCATCTGTGCTTTAAAACTTGTCACCAATTTATTGCAAGGTGGCTGCTAAACAGCCAATTATCCTTCTTCCATGTGCTAAATTATTGCTACATATTTTTGGAGATGCTAACAACAGTGCTGGAGAAAGGACATCAAATGATGCTTAGAAATGTGATACACATTTTCATTTCACACTCCATCAGTTTTTACAACTAGAGCTCCATGAAACGTACTTGGCTAACAGCCATACCTACTGAAGTGTAAAATAAGGATCCCATCTCTTTTTTAAAAAGAGTTTCATTTTCTTTACATGACTAAATCAGATGTTGACCTTCTCCCAAAATATACTGTCAATATTCCATACCTCTACCCATCAATTAATTTTGAATCCCTGAACCCAATTTTGACCTGTTTTAACAGGTATGTAATCAATACACATTTTTATAAAGAAAAATAAACAGATGCATCCTTCCAGTAAACTAGTACTGAAATACATTTAATTATATAAACACTAGTGTTAAATCTTTTCAATTCTAGTAAGTTCTTTCCTCATCCTGCACCCTGGAAATAAAAACAAGTGTATTATTGCCTTTACAGTCAGCAAAGTAAAGCTAAACATCAGCAAAAACATCTTTTAAATTCAGATTTCAATCTGTCAGGGAAGATTAAAGCTTCATGCATACACAAAAGGAGAACTATAAAATGATAACCGATCCATAGCATGGAATCATTATGCTTGAACAGCTGCTGTTTTACCAGGGTAGTAAAGCAGAAAATGTCTTTTACTCACCTCTGTTAAACCAGAAACTTCTCCTTTTGCTAACGGTCTGGTGATGGATGCAGTGTAAACTCTGGCATCTGACACTGGTTTCCCCTTCATAAAATGTTTCCCAGCTTCATAAATATTCACTTCTACCATCTTACCCATTAACAGAGGATCCTTTGGCACAAGAACCTTTAAAATAAAGATAAAGACATTGCTACTAAATACCGCAAAGGACATCTCCAGCTTCCACTGGGAAAACAGATTTTTGATAAACATCAGAGCAAACATCTCAAAACTTTACAAGTTGAATCACCTCTGCCACACCTGACTGGTAGCCTCTCCAGCTTGCATCCTTAGCTCGGGCCTTTGCGACTCCAACCAATTCCGTGAATCATGTTTTTTGATTGTTAAGAAAGTTGGGTCTGAGTTGCAACATTTGAATCCAGACTCAAACAGCTGCCAAGGGCACTGATGCTACACAGTTCTAACAGAGTGCTGTAATGCTTCCTATTTTCTTATCTGTCGCATGATGGTCTTTTTTGAAATAATGTTTTTGAGTCTGTAAATGCTTCAGGACAGAAATTTTGCCCTTGTTTGTGTTTGCACAACCCTTACGTTGATTGTGCAGGTCCTTTGCAGCTGAGATGCATGATTAACAACGAATGCCTGTATAATTGGATGAGTATGCTTCTTGGGTCAGCAGCTAATGCCACCCTTTCCTGAATCTGCACAACCATGGTATCACACAGTCTCCTAAGAACTTCACAAAAAAGACACCACATAACAGGAACAACACATGTTCCCAGGTCACGTGTGTTAGGAAAGAAAGAGCTCAACATACAGGAGCAACATTTTTTGCTGGAAGAACAAATGTCATAAAAAGGCTCTAAAAAGAGAGAAGTAGTTAATAAAGAAAAGCAGAGTCATTTCCTAATGGCTAATTGGAACTAAGTGGCAAACACAAAGCCATCTCTTAAGGATGAGATGGTATTGTAATGTCACTAGATCACAGCTCTTCCCACATAGATCATCTTAGGCAAGTTTAAAACAAAGGAAAATCAGGTATCACTGGGCCTGTGACCTCTGTAAATCTTGATATCTCCATATGCAGAATGGCAGTAACTAAATATAAATCATGGGTATATGACTGCCATTTAAGAAAAAGAAAGAGGTGAAATGAAAATATCTGTAACCTACCAAGCAGCCTGGCTTGGCATACACTCATACATTTCTCTGATACAAGTATTTGTTAGGAAAAAATGCCCAACCATATTTGTAAGAAAAAAATTAATAATGGAAAGTATTTCTTCCATAATAAAATTTAAAATTAATCTCTATGTTATTATTTATATTTTGTGGGTTCTTCACCAGTCCCAATCAGGAGCTGTGTTAGATGCGGTACAAACATCCCATAAAACATCAATACTTTTTTCTTTGCACATACTGTTTTTCCTTTAATGAATGAAATTTTCATAAAACAAGCATTGAACACTAAAAAGTGCCAAGCAATTTCTTTTTAATCTCTATATGGAAAACCACATTCCTCAAATATGAGTGATAAGCTACAAAAGCAAGGAACAGCGATTCAAGAGACTTAAACAGAGGTTAAAGATGTAAAAAAAAGAAAAAAAGAGTTATCAATTAAAAAAAAAAGAAATTGAGAAAAAAAATTAGCGAACCAGATATCTAATGGAAACAGATATTTCAAGAGCAGTAATGTTACTTACTGCTAAGCAAAAATAAATAAGTAAATGCTATAACATAACCCAGAACCAGAAGAAAGCAGTATTGGTGACTATACAAGCACAACCATCATCAACAGGCTTTCCAGGTTCAGACAACTGAATAACTAAGGGTAGCAAAAGCAAACTGTAGACAGCTCAGGGCAAGAAAATAGAGAGCAAGCCAAAGGCAAAACCAGAATGAAATCATGATGATTCAGAAAAGCCAATTTTATTGGTTTTCAACAAGTCATCTGCTTTTGAGCAAAAATAGTAATTTTGTGAAATAGATGTTGTACTTCCTTCCTAGCTCAAAGAGTTTCTGTGTGGAAAAAAATTCATTTGTAGAAATTATACAGAAGGAAATACAACCTATCAGAGTGAAGTGCTAACCTGAAGAATTTTCTGACCCTTCCTGTTTTTTGAAATATTTTTTTTAATTTGTAAATTGCATTGCCTGAAAGGATTTTTTGAAAGTTGGATGGACATTATCAAGACTTAACTATTCATAAAACAATGCTTTGGAGACACAGAAATTAAAATTACTGCAATAATTAAGAGCTTCTTAAACCATTCAAATAATGTTATCAGGATATATAGCATGTATCATCCTCATGCTGTGTACTCCAAGAGCTACTGTGTATTTCTTAACACAGTTTCAGGTAAGTTGTACTTACAACACAGAAACAAAATATCTCATTAAACAAGTCTTGATGGTCACACATTTCTTATTTCTTTAGTTGTTTTTTGCTCTGTGTCACAGGTTGCTGAGATTATCGGAAAGAAAAGACAAACAAAAAGATGTGGTTTGTTTTGTTTTTTTTTTTTTTAAATTTAACTGTACCTGCTCATTGAAAGGGTTGTGAGCAACATAGTAATTGGAGTCAAAAGATTCTTCTGTTACCAGAACTCTCTGCCTCTCACCAACCTGGAAAATAAAAGACGAGAGAGATGACTCAGAAAACAAAAACAATGAATTACACTCAGAAAAGAGCTGCAACTACAAACAAAGACTCTTAGCAGAAACAACCAAATTCTCTGAGGAAATTCTGGGTCAGCAAGAAAGTTCAAACTGTCTAAAACGGAGAGGGGTGAAAGTCAGAGCTGAGGTACTGTGATGGCTGAACATGAAAATTCAGTTCAGAAATATAAACTGATTTTTACTTATTAACACATAACAAATAAAAGTGTCAGATGTGCACAGAGCCCGTTACAGATTCATTCCACTAATGAAAAAACTTACTTTCAGCATAAAATTCTGCAATGAGTCACCAAAAGAATAACACCATTCTCCCTTCCTCACCAACAGCCCTGTGACAAACGAAACAATTTGCAGCACCTGGGAGAAGCCGGGAACTGCAGCAACACTGCACAACTGCTGCTGCCAGCACACTCAGCTATTTGCCTTCTGCTGTTTTAAAAGCCATGATCCCTTCTTGGTGACTTCACTGAGCTGTACTCATGGGATCACATTGATTTCCATGATAGTGGAGTCAACACTGTGTATTACAAGGACTCAATGAAGATGAGTTTTCAACAACTCACAGGCACAACGATGTTAAAGGCCAAATAAATTTCAATTATACCTCCCAACTTCCAAACACACCAGCACAGTTTAGAGGAAGCACCAGTTTTACCATTAGTTAAATAGAAGACCCCAAGACACCTCAGCTGCACTGAGGTGCTAAGGAGATCTGAAACAAGATCTGACTTTCCCCACAGTTTAAAATCCCCCACACAACACCTTGTGATTTTGTCCATTACTGAGTTGTATAATGAAGTTTATAGCCTAATTTCTGCAAACCTTGGAGGACGTGTAGCTCACATTTTTAGTCTGAGCCCAACTCTATTTTTTTTCATCTAAATGTGCCCTGGATTATTTCCAAACTATTTGACAAATGCATTCTGCAAATTACAACTGTCTAGCAAGTTAAATTTACTCACTGCTTTTATTGCTGTCACTATTTGGAGAATGAAAAAGGTTTCACATTTAACTCCCAACTTTTAATATCTGTGAGCAAAGCTGCATTCAAGACCCTGCCCCCTCCTGAAAGACTTCCACCATATCCTAGGGGCAGCAGTTATGTAGAAGTTTTAAGGCCCCCAACATAAGGTCCATATGAATTAGGAAGAAGATGCAGATCAGCTAATAGTGTTTTGATTCTTTAAGGTACAAGCAGTAAAATATAAGGGTTTTCTGTAACAGTAAATGGCAGAAAAAAGAACATGAAGAAATAAGAACAGCAATATCACATCTACATTGTATACACACACACACACACACACTATATATATGCATATATCTATATGAACAATAAATACATAATTCTCCACGTGCCAAACAGAAAGACTCCATGGAATAACTCTTGACTACCCCTCCCTGTGCACATACCTGGAGTATTCCCAAAGTAAACCCTGGAGAGCAGGGGAGAGAGAGCACCCAGCTCATCTCCCCGCTGGCAGAGTTAATTCCCCAGGACCACAAGTGGGGGTAACGCAGCAGAAGGGACACAAGCCCCGAGTTACAGACCCAGTAACAGCATCCATATAGTAGAAAAGATGTATATTTTTTGCATACTTCTAAGAGGTGTTTAAGAGTTGTTTATAGCACTTCTAAAATTTCTGTTCCTGCTTCTCTGGGAAGTTGGCAATTACAAGTAACAACAGATAGAACATATTCAAATGTTAGTAACCCAAATCTAGTGTAAGGGTTTTCCATTCCCCTAAACTGTAAGGTGTTTGTTCCTGTCAAGAAAACAGTTATTAAATTCAAATCCCCAGAGGAGTTTTGCAGATACATGTCAAGAAGGCACTGGAGAGAAGTACAACAGTAATAAGGTTATAGGGAATATTTCCCCTGACCGGAGAGGTTTTGTTGCTTCTGTATTTCCCAGCATTGCTTTTAAAATCACAACCCAGTATGGTACAGTAGTGCTACAGTAGAGAGTCTCGGATGTCACGCAACATTATGAAAAAGAGGAAGAGGAGGAGCAAATGTTAAATAAGCAACGTTCACCCTTGGGGAAACACTGAAATATCACCACTGAAAAGCACCAAGTCATGTCCTCACGTTGTGTTCATTACTTACCCATACCATAACTTAGCAAAACCAGCTCAAAGCAACATTGAGGCTGTAACTCATCTCACTATTGTCTTGTGGTTCCCTGGTTCCCTCTGGTCACTGTGTTCTGCCTTCATCATCTCTATGAATCCTGCCTGTGAGGTTGTCTAAGCTACGTGTGTTCTCTTCATACTCTCAGATGACAGAATGGCAAACATGATATGCAAAAAAAAAATAATAATTTAAAAAAAATCAAAGGGAAGAAGAAAAGAACACCTGTGTTTGATCACTTGATATAAGCAGTGGTTTCTTCATAAACACATTGCCAGTTTTTCTTATCTTTGCTTCCATGAGCAGAAAGAGCTCGGGGCTCCATCTCTCAGTGTGCCAGACAGAGCTTCTGGGCTCAAAATTTCTCAGGAATGGGAGGAAATCAGGAACATTAAATGAGTCACCTAGCATCAAAATTGTGGCATTAAAATTGACTACCAGAAGTACGTTTTTTGAGAGAGAGCTGAGGCTGTTCAGCCTGGAGAAGAGAAGGCTCCGGGGAGATCTCCTAGCGGCCTCCCAGTACCTGAAGGAGCTCCAGGAAGGTTGGGGAGGGACTTTTTATAAGGGCAGTTTATGATAGAACAAGGGGAAATGGCTATAAACTGGAAGAGGGGAGGTTTAGATTAGAAATTCTTTGCTGTGAGGGTGGTGAGACACTGTCCCAGGTTGCCCAGAGAAGCTGTTGCAAGTGTTGAAGTGTTGAAGCCCTGGAAGTGTTGAAGGCCAGGTTGGATGAGGCTTTGAGCAACCTGGTCTAGTGGAAGGTGTCCCTGCTGATGGCAGGGGGGTTGGAACTGGATGAGCTTTAAGGTCCCTTCCAACCCAAACCAGTCTGGGATTCTGTGATTCTAAGTGCAGAGAGGCCGAACAGCCTCTGCCAGTCTGTAACACATCCAGAGGCACACGCACTCGCAGACTGAGATGGCACACTGCACAAGTACAGCTTCACCCAATAACTGTTCACTTGCTCAAGTTACTGGGTTTGTAGCCTTGGCCAAGGCTGAGCTCACAGAGAAAGACGACATTCAGCTATTTTGCAGACTCTTTTGCCATAACAACAGTAAAGGAAAATTCCATTTAATGAGTTAGGCCATTGGGTATTCATGATCTAGAAGACTAATTGGCTGCATGCATTTGTAAGACAGAAACTGACTATCTATCCTGCATCCAAGTATAATTAAGAAGAAATATAAGTACGCAGAACGCAGCTTTGGTATTGAAATTTGTTCAAGAAGTGGAATATGTCATCATTTCTGCAATTATTCCCCTGGGATCTCTAAGTGCCTAAGTTTCACCTCTCTCAGAAAGAATTTAAATATGCAGAAACCAGACACGATATCTAATAACAGTAATAATTATAATAACCTTTGATGATTTTTTTTCAGGCATGTACCAGCAGAAGTAATTCAGTATCTTATTTTTATTCCTATTCTTTCATCTGCTTCCACAGGTATGCATGAGTTCCAGTTCTCAGGGAACTACAATTCTGACAAAGCATCTGGAACTGAGGAAACTCAGCCCTGGCATCTCAGTTTGGAAGGATTCCTATAGCACCAGGATTTTTTTTTTTCCCTTTACAGAGGACAGCACAGAAATAATAATTAATGATAGAGAAAAACCTGCCTGGCAATCTCCCCCATCCCAAGATGGACTGGTAACATCATTTACACAAGGAGAATTTGTTTTCATCAAAAATAACACAGCAAGTGCTGCTGGTCCTATCGCTTCCTATACTGCAACAGTTGTGAGGTAGTTTGTAAATCTTAGAATTAGTAATCGAATCACTCACAAAGTTTTATTTCATTTTCAGTTATCCTACAGGACATTCTGATATGGTAATTCTGTAACTTGTTTTTTCCTTTGCCTAATACCATAAAAAGTAGGGTTTTTTTCAGCTGTTTGATTTTCTAAAACGAATGAACAGTAAGAAACATCAAACATCTTTCTTCGCTGCAGTCGAATTTGGTTGGTATTTTAAACCCAAACTGACTGAATTACATAAAACAAGAGACTGATTTTTAAATTCTACAAAAGTATGGGTGCAACAGACGGGCCCTATCTACATGCTTTGAATATTGCTGTGTTAATGTCAACAATGGTCTGCTGTAATTATACTCAGATAATGTATGCTCCTCATCTTTTTTTTTTTTTTTTAGTTAATGAAAACTGTAATTGTTCCAGTTTGATTCGTTACTTATTACAGCTATCATGTGGCACATGATCTTTCTCACTGTTTCCTTATTGTTCTTTTCTCTGAACTTTGCTAGTCTTAAGAGTCTCTGTTTGGCTAAAAAGAAAAAAAAAAATTAATAACCACTGTATTTCTATACTTCCCCCACAGAAGAAGACATACTGCACACACAGCCAACTGCATTGATTTAGAGACAGTTGCCAAAAGCCTCTTCTCAGGTTGAGTTCAATTCACAGCGGAATCGATGAGCATCTCTCCACTCACATTAAAGGAGGCTGGCTTGGATTCTGACCTCAAACATTGTGGAGAATACTTAGTACAAGGCTTGGAAGCCATACAAAAAGCTGCTTTCCTTTGTTTGTTATTTAAATATATCATAAAACAGGCAATAAAAAAATACACACTGTCACAATTTATGTGTGTATGTTTTAGCAGATTATTCTGATGTACAGAACATTTCTGGTAAACACGCATATTTTGACCTTTACTAAATATAACAAAGTTTATGCAAAAGTAATTTAGGAAGTGTTCATTCTACATCAGTTTTGGTATATGTATCTTTCCTGATTTTTCAGCTGTGGTCTAATTATTTAAAAGATATTTTAATAATTACGTAGATGATGTGTCCTTCCCTTTAAAACAGAGAATAATTGCTGGACCTACTCTTTATGAATCACATTAGTCCTTCTGTGATTAGAAACCAAATTTCTCAAAAATTGTAATTAAGCATTCTTTAAGCCTTCTATTTACACACTGTGGGTGTTTTCACCTCGTGACAGACAAGCCTAGGTGGGCCACAACCTTCATGTAAAAAAGACAAAGTTTGTATAAACTTATAATATGGTTCTGTTTTGATGAAACCAGAACCCTTCTCTTTCCAAACTCTCCTTTCTATTACTTTTTTCTGCACTCCAACACTTAGGGTGTACACGTATCTCTCTTCCTGAAGGTAGTGCTGGAGACAAGGAGTGGACTTGTCTCAGGAGTTTTTCTATGGAGTCATTAGGGTTTTAGATGTGGAGACTAGAATGCAGTCACACTGAAACAGTTCAGCTCCTGAGCATGGTAATTTTTATGCCAGGATCAAAATACTTTTCGAGCATACAGCACAGATAGCTGCCACTTTGCTAGGACTTCTGCTACCACTGCTGGCCAATTCCAGATGGGAAGGTGCCTCCTTTTTATTATGCTACGCTTAGTGCACAACCCTGTACAGAAATGTAGCCACAGAATGACATTAATACTGAGAGTCCTGTATTTTTTACATCATACAAGCATCAATCAGAGTAATCTTTATGACACGTGTCTGGCCCATTTTTCACCTGAGGGGAGAAAGAGAGAACCTGACCACTCCAGTGGTGCAGAGCAAGCGGCAGAATTCACCACAGGGATTTAATGCATTCTTCCTTCCTCCTCCCAAACCTGGACCATGCTGTCTCAGTCCTACACTGCCCCTAATTAGCAAGGAAAACAAAATTCTCACTCTTTTCTATAGATCACAGAGCTAAGCAAGTAGTTACAAATACATCTGTTAAAAGACAGTGGATATTATTGGTTCCATTATCCATATCAGACTGTTTTGTACCTATGTCCAGTGAGGCTTCATTGTACCATTTCCTACTTGCTATGAGTCAGTCTTTTTCCCTTACTTACATTGCTCAGGTTTTTTTTGCAGCCTTGGAAACAGCATCGAGTGGTCGTTTTCACATGTAGGAAAGTATTTGGTTCTTAACTTGAGAACTCCAGAATCCCAAGAGAAAAGCAGCCAACATTCATCAGGGTGTCTCATTGCACTGTCAACCGAGACAGCTGACTGTGTCAAACCACCATTATTAAACTGGTCATCTTTAAACAAAGCTGCAGGAATTTTATTTTAAAAGGATTAGATAAAATGTATGATTTATAAAATAGTAGCTAAGCAAACTGCCGTTTTCTGTTTGTTTTTAAGCAAATATGCTCCAGGCATATTGCTCTTTCCACAGCATCATTCAAAAATTCAAGAACGGACAGAGGCAACAGATGCCCACAGGACAAACTCTTTCAACCATTTTCTGGGCTGGCTTGAGGCCGTGCAAGCAGGAAGAAAAGATTAGGTATAAATTAAAGACCGACAGCTCTAATAGTATACAATCAGCATAACGAAAACGTGCCTCAGACCTCCAGCAGCAGGCAACGCAGCCCATTAAAAGCAAGTGAACGCCTTCTCTTTGGTCCCCTTATGAATTTGTTGGCACAGCTCTGGGGGAGGGAAAAGATAGGGAGAGAAGGAGGC
Source organism: Antrostomus carolinensis (assembly GCF_000700745.2). Lineage (NCBI taxonomy): Eukaryota > Metazoa > Chordata > Aves > Caprimulgiformes > Caprimulgidae > Antrostomus > Antrostomus carolinensis. Next base: position 15,126 of record NW_010328883.1, read on the forward strand.
GAGAGATGGAAGTAGACTGCTTCTGCTTTCTTGGACCATTGCTCATGCTTCAGGGTAAATAGATCCTTTCTATTCCTGTGCACCTGCATCTGACTGCTTCATTTTGATTCGGGCTCCTGCTGTGAAAATGTAGCTTCTTCCAGCACATACAAACCCTGCCACGCAGCTCAGATGAAAATTATATTCAGAGATGTGAGCAGTGACCTAAAAATGACAACTGGTCCTCAAAATATCTGATTCCTTTTAAATTCTGAAAGTTTGCATTTTGCTTGTCTCTCCTTTCCATTGCCTAGAAAAGGGGTAATAAAAGTAGCACATGGACAACTCTGTCGTATTACCTTTCTAAATTTTATTAACTGTGTACAATATTATAAAAGGAAAGTAAGTTTTCTGAAATGGGAGAATATCTATTGCCTCCTAAAGCAGTCTCTCTCGTTTGGGTCTTTCTGTTGCAAACCTGGGCTTAAGCAGTAGAAGGATGAAGTGGCAGAATTGGATTTTTTTCTGCATCCTGGCACAAGGTTGCTACAGGACTCTAGATGTTTCCTTGTGCTCTCTGAAACTCTGTTTCCATATGTGCAAAATCCAGTTCTGATTGTTACACAGCTCCTCACAGAGTAGTGACCACAAAGCTGGGGCAGTTGCTATAGCAATATCAAATACTCCGTGCAGAACTGCTATTTGAGACTATCACATAGCGCGAGCACTCAAGCAGCTGCCTCAATGTCATACTGGCAAAAGCCTCTCCCCTCTTTTTTCAGATGACCTAAAAAACCCCATAAAACTCTGGCAAATATCTACAGGAAAAGTCGAAATGAAAAGAGCAGTTCAAAATAGGAACAAGAAACAACTGAGTAGGTAAAGCATGTTTAAGGTCTTCCTTTCTTACCTGTAAGAATTCACAAACAAACCAAAAAAGACAGTCTACCCTTAAGGAAACTTGATATTTAAAAAATAAGTAGAGGAAACTATACTATTAATGCTGATCTTCTAGAATGGAAGATGGAGTTTAGAGGAATCTTTTAAGAATATTTGCAACTTCCAGCTAATTTGGCAATCACATGGATCCCGGTGGCATGAGTAAACAAATATTTGGGTCCTTTAAATTTTATTTTGCTTTTTTTTTTTTTTTTTTTTTTTTTAAACAAGCTAAGCCTGTGATGAAGTGAGGCTACCAAGCTTAAAAATATGATGGTCTTTGTTAGGAAAGGCCATCCTTTCAGCTTCTTCTGTGAAATTATTTAAAATTGTTTAAGATTGGTTGTTTTTGTTGGAAGCAATTCCTTAAGATACACTGCATATTTCCAACTGATTTAAGCACAATATGAAGTAGCAGTTGCTAAGGCAACAATATGCAATTCCTGTTTCAGTGATCTCTTGTAACAGCTGCATAAGCCCAGGCAAGTCTCAGTTATATGAGAATTTATAAATGACTTCTCCAGAAATTACTTCAGGAACTTGCAATACCAATCTGTTTTCTCAGCCTGAAGTCTTGTCTACACTACGGAAAGAAAACTGCTCACCAGTGGCTGTCGGAAGGGTGCTGATGTAGCACAGAGAGATGTAATACCATGTTCAGCACAGATTCACCATCACCATTCACCATCACCAGCTGCTGGAGA
>NW_010328884.1:0-1038 GCF_000700745.2 Antrostomus carolinensis
CATCTGGAGGTTCCTCCGGTGTCCTCAAGCTTCACCCCGGGTTGGGGGTCCCAGTTGAGGACCCTGTGGGAGGGAGAATTGGGGGTGGGGGGACCAACCCCCAGAGCCCCTTCCTCTGCCGCAGCTGATGCTGCAGGGAAACTGAGGCAGGGGGGAAGGTACATGGCCCTGCCCCAGCTGGGGGGGCTGCAGGGAGGCTTTGCCCCCCAGGTAGACACTACAGGGATGGGGAGGGGGTACAACATGGCCCTGGGCACCCCAAGAAGTGTGTGGGTGCCCCCCACCACGCCCCGGACCTGCAAGGAGACAGCACTGAAGCCGAGGATGAAGCAACCCTGGGAAGCGTGTGTATAAGTGTGTACAGAAATAAATATGTCTAATAACACTGGGGTGCCACCTGCGTGAGGGTGGGGGACACTGCAGGGGCCAGCACGGCCACTGTCACCCCGTGGGGTCAGGGACATCAGTTTGGGGACAGGGACATTGGGTTGGGGACAGGGATATGGGGTATGTATAGCTATAGGGTGGCAGGGCCAGCCTGCAATAGCAGGTTAGAGCAGGGTGTCCCCATGCTGTCCTTGGCACCTTTGGGTGACACCCACCTCACCCAGGTGTCACACATCTGCTGGGGCTGGGCTGCAGGCTGATGGCTCGTTAATTAGCAGGTTAATGAAGCTCCCACAGCTCCAGGTGGGCTGTGCTGCCCTGAACTGAGTCCACACCAGCAGTTCCTGCACCGGAGCCCCAGACCCCTGTGGTGATGTCCTCCAGGTGAGTGTGGCCCAGGTCCCATGTCCCCATCATGGGGGTGCCCCTAAGCACCCCCAGAGCACAGCTGCTCTCCCCACAGCTCTCCCCAGTGCAGCACAGGTTGGCACAGTGGGGTATTCTCCTCTGTCCCAGCTGGGGGGGACCTTGCACTTTGGGGTCCCAGTCTGGGCTCCCCATCTCCCACTCAGGGTCAGCCCCCTCAGCTCCTTATAACCCAGTGTCACCCCAGGCTCTGGTTTATTTCCCAGTGTGGTGGCCCTGGAGCTG
>NW_010328885.1:0-270 GCF_000700745.2 Antrostomus carolinensis
CAGGAGCCCCCTAATGTCCTTTCAGCCACTCTGCCCATGGACAGCAGCAGCATCACCTTTGCTGGAGCCATCAGGCTCAGTCTGAGCTGTCCTTTCTCCAAGCTGCAAACAGAACCTGCCCCCAGCCAGTGCCCTGCAAACAGGCAGGGTTCTGTCAGGCCAAGGAGAGTGCACAGAGATTTGGGGTCTGTGAGTGCTGGCAGGGAGAGATCAGGCACAGGGAAACACCTGCAGGAGGGAAATCTCCAGGAAGCAGAGAGAAGATCAGGC
>NW_010328886.1:0-11855 GCF_000700745.2 Antrostomus carolinensis
GCAGGTGCACGCCGTTGCCGTTCTCTCCCGCCTGCCCTGCCCTGTCCTGTCCTGCGGGGTCGCCGTGTCCCGGGGAGCAGAGCCTGCGGGCTTGGGGTTTCCGCCTTTGAAATGAAAAATCCTGGCATAAGGCTTGGAGGGTTCAGAAGGCAGCCCCGGCTCGGCCCTTGTCAGGTACAACAAAGCCCTGGCGCTAGGCACCGGGCGTTGCAAATCTCCGTGGCTTGGGTGCACTGCAGAAATTTTAAGTAAGTTGGGAAGGGGAATATTCAAGGCTCTAAAGCCACGTTTCAGAAGTGATGTTCACACCGTATTTTCTTTGCCCAGACCTCACCTTTAGCATTCTGTCATTGATCGTTGAATATAACCTGCTCTGCAAGAGGCAAACGGATACCCCTTCTGTTAAAAATCACTAACCCAAGAAGAAAGGTTTTCAGTTAAACCCTCTTTGCAGCTTAACTGCTGGCAGCGAATATTACCTTCCCCTGCTCCCTGATGTTCTCTAGTACCGTATTTTAAAGTGCTCAGAACTTCCGTGGCAGAGGGTGGGAAGGGTGAATTTGGGTGATTTGGCTGCTGTCATGTTGTGCTGACGCTGTTTCCTCTGGTGGTGCTTGTTGCTGTCATGTTGTGATCTGCTTTTTAGCATGGGATCTTAAACTAGCTTAAGGGGTATTGCAGAGTGTAAGCACTTCATCTGTTTGATTCACATGTACCTCTCTTACTCCCCACACCCCCAAGCCTCTTGGTGTAGTTTTGAAGTTACTATAATGTCTCCTCATCTGTCTGTTTAAAGCTTGTGCAAGTTTCATTGCCCTTCCTTATTATAATTGAAAGCTGTATGTTGTATCAAGAATAATACGATGGCCAGCTTCATGATCCAAGTAGTTTTAGGTGTCATGTGTGCTGGGAGTCCTTGCCAGGATCTGCTTTCTCTCTGTCTTTTTGTCTGTGCATGTATTTTGCAATGGGGAAACAACTATCTTGCCTCTTTTGCTTCATTAATTGAGATGAGGGTGGAGTACAGAGTTGATTAGCTGCGTAATTCTAAGTAATGGCTTGGAGGAAAGAAAAATGGCAAAAAGCTTACTGAATGCAATGGCAGTCTTGCCTCCTTCCTCCTCTGCTGCAATCCTTACCTGACCCTGATGCTGCAGCAGAGAGCTGGTCTGCTGCTGCTTCTCCTGAGTGTGTGCAGAGTAGGTAGGAGGGAGCAGAATGAAATTATACTTCACAGGTCACCAGCAGGTTGCACAAGTTGCTGTCATCTCTCTTTTCCCCTTTCCCCCCTTTTCTGTTTATTTTTTTGGTAGCTGTGTTAACCTCAGTTTTTAAAAATTTTAACTACATTTAGAACAGACAAAGCAGCTGTCATGAATTTCTCAAAAAACACTTTAGATCGTATTTTGTGAAATGCTTTTGGATATTTGTGTAATAACTTTTAGTTTTGTTTCTTGGGAGGGGGAAGCATAGCTAATTTATTTGGTTTTTGTCATTCTGACTGCACAGCTTATTTTCACAATCTGGATCACTTGGGAATAATTCTAGATACTACTTCAGTCTAAAAAAGACCTCATTACAGGATTATAGGATTACTGATGACACCTAAGATTGACATGTTCAGTCAGTGCATTCTGTAGTCAGAATCAGCTGTACAATAGGTGCGTGCTTTATAAAGGATGTGTTTGCATTCTTTCAAATCCCAAGCTGCAATGTTGCAATTTCTTTATATTTATCTGGTAATTTATGACTTGGGTAAATGGACAAACCTTGACTAGAAATGGCTCTTCATGTTTTAAAGGTAATGTATTTTACTTTAGCCTCTGAATGCTTATGTTCTACAGCTCTTTGGTAGCAGGCTTGTTAACAGACTTGATCAGTAAAGTAGTGCAATCAAACTTTCTCAAATGTTTTTATTTTCAAAATAAGATACCATAGAGTGTAGAAGCTGAAATATGACATGTGACATAGGAAGAGCTTAATGACTTTTGCCATAAAGCTTGGAAGTGGTCCTGTGCACTTAGTCTGGAAAATCTAATTTGTGATTGCATGGGTTTGATTAGAAGTTGTTTAATTTCAAGAGGAAGAAAATTAATAAATAGACATGAATCCCTGCTACTAATTTATAATCACTCTTAAAATTGGTATTTCCTCAAAATCTGTTTGGGTAACCATCACACTTTTTATATTAAATGATGTATGACCATATTTTTTGTGGTTTTGGTGAAATTAAGTTTTAAACTTAGAAACCTGAGTGTAATTTTGAACTTCTGTGCAGCCTCTTATGTTGAATCTGGAAAGTTTGTTTCTAAACCAGTTTGTTTGTCCTTATCCAGTCACTCAACATGTCTATGTATATATCTCTGTATTGCCAGTCTTGGGTCAGTCTGTCTTAACTTGATTTATGAAAGACCTCTGTAACTTGCAGCTCCAGGATCACTGGGCTGAATTACATTGCTGGCAAAGATGTTAGTTGTTAAGAGGTTATTCTGAATCTTGTGTCTAGTACACCTTGTCATGTCAGTTGAGGAGGTCAGGGTGCTGCACTTCACGTACATATGCAATCAAAGTGGCAGAATGACAGATATGCTACCTTGTGGTAAAACAATTCCAGAATTGGATTGGATGAACTTTGCATGGTTTCCTAAAGCAGAATGAACTTAGATTCTGCTGGAGGGTGTGAATTTAAGGTGTCTTGATTTTTCTTCTTGAAATACCCTGCCCTGTGTGTTGGAAGCTCTGTGCTCCTGATGATACACTCAACTAGTTTTGATTTAGTAGGTGCTAGCATGCAGAAGGTTGTATTACACATAGGGAGTTTTTAAGTAAATACGTAAAAATGCAGTTTGAATGTATATTGCTGTGAAATTCCTGTACCAAGCAGCAGGCTTTACGTGAAGGTATAGGCTTATGTGCACCTTTTGCCACAGTCACTGGCCAATAAAAATTCCTATAACCCACAAGTTACAGCATTTATACTGAAGTGTTCATCAGCGTCCAGGTGCTTGGAACAGACCCTTCAGTATGTATTCTGGGATTTAATGAAAATTATGTGGTTGCTTGTATGAAATTAAATATAACAGCATGCAGTTTAAAAATGAGGCAAGTACGTCTGACTCAGCAAATGCAGTGTTTAGCATTTAATTAAGTGCTGACTATCTTCATGAAGTCTCATAGTAGAACGGCATAACGAAGTAACTTTTAAACTAAAAACTAGCTTTCTACGAATCTGGGGCTTTATATGTGGCTACAGAGAACTTCCAAATCTATAGGCAGAGCATATTAAATAGTCTTAATGCGAGTGAGCCTCCCCTATATGTAGAGTTCTGTTTTATTGTATTACTGTATTTTCAGTGCAAGAGTTGTGAGAGAATTTATAGGATTCATAATATGGACATTTGTTTCTTCCTTATATTTGTCTACATTTTGCAGCTACAGTGTTGTTTTGGAGTTTTCTGAAAACAGTTAATGTAAACAATGCTGTTAAGGAAAGAATGGCTTTTGCTAGCTGGATTAAATTAAAATGTCTGTTTACAGAACAAGTTATTGTTTTATTACAAATACTTGAAATGCACAGAACTGTTATCAAATATAACTTGCATGAGTACAGGCTGGAAGCAAGAGACAGGATCCAATCTTCATAGATGAATAGGGTTCAGTATGAGAGCCAATTAAACATCCAGGCCCTGCATTTGTATCAGGGATGTTTCTTTTCATTTTGGCAGTCAGTTGAACTTTCATATTTATAAATCTGAAAATGCTTAAGCTTTAGTCAAACCTAAAGAATCACAAATTCATTAAATGAATTGATTAGTATTTCTACTATTTGGGTATAGTAGAAATTAATACTCACCAATAACCAGCTGCTCTTTTGTTACTAATACTGTTGTGTAAAACATGGTCTGGACTTTATATTTAAAGAGATTTTTGAGGGGGTAGAGGGAGGAGAAGGTATGGGACCAAAAGTGTTTCTTTGTACTCATTTTCTTCACAGTTACAGAGGAATCTTTTTAACACGTTGAAAATAATTTTGATAACTGCATCAGTTCAGTTTTTTTCCTATTTATAATTTACTCAAGTTTTAAATATAATTGAAATGCAAGATGACTTGAATAAATGAATAAAAATAAGGTCCAAGTCTTGTGTAATCATTATTGTTAGTTATGGGTTGCTTGCCATAGCTTTATAAATGTAGTTTCAGGTTAACTCAGGTTTAGATTGTGCTGTGAAACTGCTGAATCTTCTACTTTGCAAGACAGCATGTTTATTGAGAATGAAGATTTTCCGCTTCTGTTTTTATTTATTTTCCTTTGATTTGAAGTAACTATACAATTCTGTTAACATCTTCAAAAGTTCTCCCTCAAATTTCTGGGGAAAAAAACACTAATACCTCAAATACATTTATCTACTCACTATGTCACTACTGTCTTAATTGCATTTTTGGCTTTTTTCTACCTGCCTCCGCCCCCCAGTTGTCCTGCAGAATGAATAAACACCTGATCAAGATGTTCCTTCAGGTTTCTTATATAGGTTTTTATAGCCACCAAATTTTTTGTTGGAGTGGTAATTTCCATGATAAGTAATGAAAATTGTTTGTTAAATTGTTGAGTCACCAAAATGTATTTTGTCAGTGGGAGCTCTTTATACGTGTTCATGCTGATAGTGTATTTTTGAGAAAATGCCTCCTGTTCCTGAGAGTTTGTATCACAAATGCGTGCCCCTCTGCACACCTTAGAATGAGAAGTGCCTTTGTGTTTCCATTCTGTATTGTGGGGTACCTAGTTATTAATGATGGATGTAATACTAGTAACTTGGATCTCATATTTTGCTTTTGATTTTACTGAGTTGTGTAATCACCATATGGCATGGCACTTAGAGGCAGCATACTGTAAGAAATGGTAGTGGTTAATAATTTGACTTTTCATCAGTTGAGGATTGTTTTTCGTGTGCTTGGCTTTGTTTGTTTGTTTGTTTGTTTGTTTTTAGTGCATGTATAATCCATGCACTGTTTTAGTAATTTTCTTATACCAGTGGGTCTAGAAATTATTTATTTAAAATATTAAAAAAAAATAATAAATATTTTCAGCTCTCTAGCTGAATGGAAATTGTCTAACAAGTCAGTAGTAGGTTAAGTATTGGGATGATGGAACTTAGGAAAACTAAAAGTGGAAAGAATTTATGATGACTTGTTTGGTGTGGGATGGGAATTGGTGAACGTTTCAAGTAATCTCACGAAGATTTTTGCATACTGCAGTATCTACAGTGTGAATGGATGTCTGAATGCATTGTTTTTTTTACTACAGCGTTAACTCTGTTCTCTCCCTGCCTCTTCTTTTTCCTTTTTAAAGGTTGCAACAAACTTTCTTGTAAGAAAGTACCAGTATCGTCACAAATGAATCCTTTCAACCTTTCCGTAACTGTAAAGTAATTGGAAGTTTCAGTCAGCAGACATTTCCCTGCCTTTTCTGACTCCTCAGGATGGATATTTTTGAGGTGCATCCAAGCAGTATGTGGAATCCTTTGATTTGTGTTTGAGGTGTGAACAGCCTCTGAAAGATCTGCTAAAAGGATAAGGAGGAACCTCTATGGGTAACCCTTGGCTGGAAACAATTACTGGTCAACCATGGTAAAACTTGCCAACCCTCTTTATACGGAGTGGATTCTTGAAGCTATACAAAAAGTTAAAAAGCAAAAGCAAAGGCCTTCTGAAGAGAGAATATGTCATGCTGTTTGTGCTTCCCATGGATTAGATAAGAAGACTGTTTCGGAACAGTTGGAACTTAGCGTTCAAGATGGTTCTATTCTTAAAGTTACCAACAAAGGCCTTGCATCCTACAAGGACCCAGATAATCCTGGACGGTTTTCATCTGTTAAACCTGGGACTATTCCTAAATCTGTTAAGGGAACTAGAGGAGCTTGTAATGAGCTTCGTAATGTGGATTGGAATAAACTCTTGAGAAGAGCAATTGAAGGGCTTCAAGAACCAAATGGCTCCTCCCTGAAAAACATAGAGAAGTATTTGAGAAGTCAAAACGACCTAGCAAATATTTTCAACAATCCTGCTTTTCAGCAGAGGTTGCGTCTGGGGGCCAAACGTGCTGTGAACAATGGGAGATTACTGAAGGATGGACCTCAGTATAGAGTGAATTATGGCAGTTTGGAAAACAAAGGAGCTGCAAAATACTCCAGCACTTTCCCAGCTTCTCTTCCACCTGTCAGCCTTCTACCCCATGAAAAAGACCAGGTAAGCCTGAAAAATGAAAGTATATGTAATAATGCAAAAATTATTATTCTTTGTTTATTTACCTAATGCAAAAATAATTATTCTTCTTGTTATTTATGTGCTTAAATGTATGTAAGTGAGGTTGCGTGTCAAAGATCCGTGCAGAATCGGTTCTGGTGAAGGAAGTTTACTTACCTCCCTGTGTCCTGCCATTCTGCGTTGGGTAGTTTGCTCTTTGGATTTTCAGTAGATAAACAGAGCAGCAGGGAAGAGTACAGCTGTATGATCTTTTCTAGGTGTGAGATTGTTCTGTCTTGCCGGGCAGACTGGTGTTGCTGAAATCTGCAGTGTGATTTGATTGTAGCCTTTTACCTTCATTTTGCACCTGGATGTACTTGATTTTCTTGTAGTTTAAACACTGTCTGAAATACTACCCATAGAACTCTTGATACTAAGACTGTTAGAATTATTATTTTTAAAGGTATTTGGATGTAGATATTTAGCTTTAAAACTACAATTAGTAGGAACTGGGCTTAATGTAAATATTCTAGGAATATAAATGAAGATGTCAGAGTGACAAATTGAGCTAAACTGCAGAATCCTCCTCCTATTTCAGTTTTTCTGGACTTCCAGCATGGGTTAAGTTTTGCTATTACTTGGGCCCTGTTTTCAGGTTAATTATGCACAGGGTTGAAGCCTTGAGGGAGAAAGGGGTGTCAATTAGTGTTTTGTTTATGAAAGGGTAGTGTCAAAGACATTGATTTGTAGACATTCTTTGATCATTCCCCATTCACTGTGGTGAAGTGTGTTTTGAATTTTCAGTGTACTTGGGGGGCGGGTGGGGGTGGGGGACAGACAGGGAAGCTACCGCCCGTACTTGAATTGGGTTACTTAGAATACTTGTAAGTTGGTAGTTTGGTGATATGGTTCCACACCTACCACCACTCTTAACCTAGACAGCTTTGCCATTGTACAAGTACCATTAGTGTCTCCTGCTAGAACTGCATGGTGGTTTTCAGTCGCCTTTTCCTTCAGATGATTGTAAGGCATTGGAGGGTGCGGAGCAGGAAATGCTTGTGTTAAAAATATTTAGTGAATTCTAAAAGTACAGTTGTTTGTGGAACTGTCAGAGGTGACATTACAAATGTTGGCAGCTGTAGGCCGATTTCTGTGAGCTTCTCCAAATAGATGTTAAATATGATTGTTTTTATATGTGGAGATCTATCTATTTCTGTCAAATTGGACTTCTCTGGTATGTGAAGGATGCATGGAGCTTCACACTCAGAATGGAAATTCAGAAGTGTTGCTTACTGTGCAATTACTACTGTAGCCATGCACTATAAAGAATTAATTACTTGTAGCAGTAAAGCTGTCTGTTTCAGTACTTTCAGAGATTCTGTAATTCTGATACTTTAGTGATATGAAAAATTTGAAAGCTGGAGTACTGAGCAGCCAAAATATTGTGATACTGTGATGCTGTGATGAATTCTGTGGAAACAAAAATCTCCCCTGTTAGGCTACCTGCTGGGACTGGCATCCATTGCAAGGAATGTTAGTTGGGTCCCAGTGCTGAAAAAGCCTTTACTACCATACTAAAATACTGGTATAAGGATAAATCTGTCTTTTAGAAGTTAGCCAAACAAATCTGTTCTCTAGCGAGTGCTTTGGCAAGAAATAAGCTTTCATTTGGGTGCCTCAAAATTAGCAGTGAGTTGTGTGTTTAAAGACTGTTCATCATACACTTTTTTTTCCTGACAAAAACAGTTTTGATGTGAGGTTGGCGAATCAGTAGTTGCCTATCAGTGTAGTGCACTGCTTAGTTGTACTAGTTGTGGCACAGGTTACTGGACAAATATATGTAAACTTGGTTTAAATATGGGATTTTTGCTGGTCTTCAAACTATATGGCTTTAAATACACTTAAAGGACCGTTCTGAAAGTAACTAAATAGGTGTCTGTTATTGTGATGTGACTGCATGTTCACTTGAAATTGATGGTAATTCTTGAATGAGCAGAACAACACTGCAGGAAAATGGTTAGGCTGTTTTTACTGGGAGTATTTAAGTGTCAGTATGGGACATGTCAAGATTATTTGTTGAATTTTATGCACTAAAACGTAGCCAACTGGCATCTCTCAGGAATGGCTAGTCTTGAAAGAGATTGGTGTATTTTAAAGTTTCTTTAGCTGTTTATATAGCTAGCACAAGTAAGGCCTGCTTTTTTGTTTGGGTGGTTCTTTTTATTTGTTTCTTTGTTGTTTGTTTTTAAATACTAGAGGTGAAGTTCAAGTATCTCCTCTGACTTTCCTTGAGAAGAAAGAACAGGAGGATGTGCAGAAATCTGTTTAGGAGTCTGGAAGTTTGAGTAATTTTGACTTTTTAAATGTATAATTAATATCTCATTAGGATCAGAGAGTTAAAAGATTTAGTGCATTAGAAGTACATCAGAGCTTTCTCTTTGTCAATCTGAGTTTTCACATTCATAGTACTAAATGCTGACTCTGAACCTTTCTTCCTGAGTGCTAGAAGGTCATCAGAAGAGATAGTGTTTTTTCTTTCGTTTTCATTTTGGTTTGGGTTTCTTTGTTTTTTCTTACTCCCCCACTCCCTCCTATGCCAAAGGCAACAGAATATCTAACTGCACAAGGTACTATTCCAATGCAGTGCCACTGAAGTTAGTTTGACTATGTTACAGGGGTGCTGAGTGTTTGGCACTTGATGAAATACTGACATGGAACAGGAAGCTGGAAGTACTAAATTTTCCTCTCAGTGGTGGTGATACGGAGCCACTTTTCTTGTCTTCCTGTTAACCAGGTGATCCAATGCAACTAGATATAGTCCTCTTGTTTCATTAGATGTAGAAGTAGCTGCAGTTAGTCACAGCAAAATAGCTTGTATTACTGTGTTTCTTCCTATTGTCCATAGGCCTGGAAGGAAGTTTTTGTGTAAAAATTGTATGTTTCCTTCAAGTGTTACCCTGACTCCTGTAGATTTGGGTAAAGATGTGTCAACTCCCAGTTACAGGATGAGGAAGTATGCAGCACAGTTATTTGAATCGACTCTTCCTCTACCCCTTTCCATTCACTGGTGTGTGTGTGGGGTTGCTTTTTCACTTCTGTATGAAGCGGTGCAAGCACAAGGCTCGAAGGAAGGACAGATTCCATTGGAAAGTCAGTAGCTGTCATCAGCTATATAGTGTACATCATAAAAAGTGTAATGAGTATTACAAATTGCATTTCAAAAGAACATCACCGTTATCCTAAATATTCTAGTGGTTACATAAAGGTAGATGTTGACTTGATGTGGACAGGTTGCTTGAATCAAAGCACTTCAAAAGATGCCTGTTTTAAAGTGTTAAATTGGTATGTTAACGGAGCTAACCAGCCTCCAGCCAGAGGTGGAACTGCCTTAACAATAAAGGGAAACTGAAAACAGTGGTGTCCTTTAGGATGAAGGCTTTTAATGGTTTTGTTTGTTTGTTTTCCTGCAAATAAAAACCAAAAACCCACACAAACAAGAAAGTGGAAAAAGAAGGAAATTTGTTGCTCAGTAGTTTGATCTCATGCACTTCACTGTATTGCAGTGCATACTTAGATTCAACAATTTAACTGCTCTTATATGTTCCTCCTTATGTTCATCATATCTTGTACAGATATCTTCTCTCTTGTTCTTCACACCTTCTCTCACCCAGCATCTTCTGGAAAGGGCTGTGTGAGTATGTTAAGCAGAAAATGCAGTGTAAAAACTGGCAACATAGAAGGAAAGGGTGTGAACAGAGAGGAAAATCAACCTGAAAATATTGAGTGATACTTAGCTATTCAATAACCCTTTGATGCATTAAAATGCACTTCTGGAAATGCGTCAATAAAGTGGTATGTGAAAGTTATGGTTAATCTTTAAATGGGTGTTTATTTTGTCTTTAATAATGTCAACTGTAGAATGGCAGTATTTTTGCTGTTTTCTGTGTGCATATGCTGTGGTGTTCCTTGTTTTCCTTGTACTAGACAAGTGCTGGGAAGGTTATACAGTTTGGGTACTGCATGAAACCTACTAGGTCTTAGGAGTTAGCTGTCTCATGAGCACAAATACTGTGTGAATATAAACCTGAAGAAGCAGATGTTTGTAGGCTGTGGACAGCTCTTTATTTATTTATTTTTAAGCATAATTTAAAAGGACAAATAGAGATTTAAAAGGTGAAGGGGCAAAGGCCATTGTAACATCTTCAGAGGACTGTGGAAGTGCATAGCATATCTCAGTGGTTACATCACTGATAAGTTCAGAACAATTACTACTTAGAGTATACTTTGAAAGATGCAGTGCAAATGGAGATGACTTGATCCATGTATTTTCTTGATTCTCCTGAATACCTCTTGGAACAGCTCAGCAACTGGATTAATAATTATTTCCATCTGATTCTTGGCATTAACATTTTTATTAACCCTTTCACTTTCAGTTTGTCTTTCTAAGCTGACCTTCATGCAAAAAAAAAAAGCCCTTGTATTAGTTTTTCATACTCTGAACTCATCTAATTTTCACTGGCCCACGTACATCTAGCTTTTCAAAGTGTAGCTTGGCAGGGGTTGAATTTCAGTTTTCTGGTATGTAGCTTGTGCCAGTGCAGACACTGGGTGTTCCTCCTTCTGTCTTTCAGGCAAAGGGCCAATCTATAGAGAATTGCTTTTTGGCATCCAGGCTCCTCCCTACTCAGTTTTTCAGCTTCCCGCCTTTCTGTAGGTCGACAACAAGAGACTGTTGGCTGAGATTTCTTTACTTGCTCTACTTTGTTCCCTCTGGCCTCTAGAGTTTCCACTGAGCAGAATCAGAAAAGTTGGGCAGAAAGGAACTGCTACACCATGTATCTTACAGATTTATGCATAAGGGCGTATTCATTATGCATAACTTTGGAGCTGGCTTCACATGGAGTCTGTGCTCCTGAGAATGCATCTGAGCACCAGGAAAGTTTCTGTGAAAGAGTGTCTGCAGTGCTACAGTTGAGGAGACTGTAGACATGGGTATGAAAAAAGAAAAATGGAATCTAGGCTTGAACTTCAACAGTCCATAAGAGACAACCTGTATTTCTCCTATTGTAACAGCTTCATGGTGATAAAGGACTGAGGAATGTTAGTGTTACTTGACAAACACTGACTCTCAGGTTTATACTTCTCATAATCTCAGTTCAGAAGATACCTTAATTTCTTGGAAGAGTGGCCTGCACCTCAGTACCTGTAGCTCTTGTCCTTGAAGTCCTGGGATGATTGATAGGTGCTGCTGCTCTCTGTCATTTTTCTGCTGTCCTTGTAGCTCCTGAAATGATAAAAGTACCAACTCCATGCATAAGCCAAATGAACACTTACAAATGGGTCCTATTTGCACTTGAGATACTGGAGCTTATCAGAAATTGACTAGTGACTTACTCCATCTTCTGAGCAAGTAAAACCAAAGTGGAAAAGTCTTGTGATCCCATATCATGGAGAAGTAGCTCATATCACTTTACATAAATATATATCAGGCTTTTGGGGCTTTTTTGTATTTTATGATTCAACATATTTGTATCAAAGAAGCATGCTTGTAAACATTTTCTTCAGTTGTGTGGTGGGAGGGGAATTAAAAACTGCTATCATAGAATCATAGAAT
>NW_010328887.1:0-11241 GCF_000700745.2 Antrostomus carolinensis
TGACTCATGTTCAGCTGCTGTTGACCAGCACACCCAGGTCACTCTCTGCCCAGCAGCTCTCCCCCCACTCCTCCCCAAGCCTGTCACGATGCTGCGGGTTGTTGTGACCCAAGTGCAGGACTCAGTATTTGGCCTTATGGAAACTCAAGCCATTGGTCCTGGCCCTTCGATCTAGTCTGTCTAGATCCCATAGGTGCTAAAGATCCTCCTTAGATGCTAAAGCAGTACCGTTCCCAGTACATTTGTTTTCACAAGCTCTGTGGATTCCACTTTCAATTTATTTAAATACTAAGGTTTCCATCTCTTCCCTTGGGAAACTATTGCTTATTGTAGCAGCTCTTGCTGTCCAGAGGTGTTTTCTGTTATCTGCAGTTTTAGCAGTAAAACAAGGGGATTAAACTATGTGGTACTATTTGTCATAAATATGACAAATGAATAGATGTCTCAAACTTGAGCTGGAAGTCTTGAGTTCTTTTATGTTCTGTACTCTGAGAGTCTAATGCTACCCTTTACCTGGTCTTGCCCTCCTCTCATTTACTTTTCTAGGGTATTGGTTGTTACCATAGATTAAAACCTTTATGCTTTATTCCTGGAGCATAAGGGAAAATGACAGTAATATGCACATTCTTTCAGATAAAAGAAGCTAAAATTTCTACATTAATTAAATATTTCTAAATTAAATATTATTCCTTTTCACCAGCTTATATCTTTCAAATATAGAGATGTATAAGTTGACTTCAGTTGTGTTCTTAAAGAAGCCAGTTAGAAATTTACTTCTAAACCATGTATGTAGTGGATGTAAAAAGTCTCTTGATCTTTTTTTCTGCTAAAATTTAGGAGTTAATGTTTGAATATGTGAAAACACATGCTCTAGTGCCTGGATTGGCACTGCTGGAAGACAAATTCCACTAAGAGCTGTAGCGTGACTGTTCTCTGAACACTGCAGGACGAGGACAATTTGTCTGGGTGACCAGGCAGCTCTAAAATCACTTTATGATATTAAACATTGTTAGCAACAGTGAAAACTTTAAAGGGGATCCATGTGATGAAAAATAAAAGTCAGTGAGGTCACCCTGTCCCTTTCAAAATCACCTTCTTCGATAGATCCTTTGTTGATACCTCCTCCTGCCCACTTGTTAATGCATCAAGCTCCTGAGCTCCTTCAGTTCCTTAAAAACTCTACCACCTACCAGATCTCCTTGCTCATGAAAATGTTTCTTGATGTCCTGGCCTGAGGCTTTCTTTCATAAAACTACTGACATTTAGGTGTTCTAGTGGGAGATGTCCCTGCTGATGGCAGGGGGGTTGGAACTAGATGATATTTAAGGTCCCTTCCAACCCAAACCATTCTATGATTCTATGATTAATTTTGGAAAGGTGGTTGAGCCATGCTCAGACCCCCAGACATGAGAAATGCAACCAGCTTTGTCCACGTGCCTTCCTTGGGCACAGGAGCTGGAAAATTTTGCTCATTCCCTTCTTCCTTGAACTGTACAGTTCCCCATGACCTTTTAAACTTTTTTTTTTTTCTTTAAATTTAATTGATTTTTTTCTTTTTTTTTTTCCCCCCTGAAGTTTTCCTTTAGTGTGATTTTTGTGTTCCAAAATCCAGTCTGAAGTTACTGGATTTGAGACATTTTAGAAAAAAGACCAGTGAATAAGATTAGGTTGTTATGTAGTGGATTAGGTTTTCACTGTGCATCATCTGAAACACTAATTTACTGTATGTTGTGGGGTTTTTTTGAGTAACTAAAGAATTTAGATTAATTACTTAAACATGTTTAAGCTATAACTAAAGTTTGTATCTGATAGGAATGTCTTCAGAAGACTATGATGAGGATGAATTAATTCATGTTCAGAAGGTGCAGGAAAAGGAAATTGCATAAATATGAGCATTAGGTTTTTGAACCCTTTTAAACACCTTTTTTTTGTTAAAGATCTTCAACCAAGCCTGTCAAGTAGTTAAAAGTGTTTCCTAAATGTTTCTCATTCTCTTTCACACACGCTTCAAGATGAGAATTCAGAAAGGTTTCTTTCTTATGATAACAGAGAAAGAGAAGCCTTTCATGATGGAAATATTTGCAAGCAGGAAAAATTGTTTTCCATAAGGAACATCAGTCCTCTGTAGCACACCCTCCATGTGTTGCAGCTGTAATTGTAATTATTTTTACCCGTTGATTGCCCAGAAGTCCAGACAAACAGTTACTTTGAAATAATTGCTAAAAGCTGTTAGAAAATACTGTCAAATTACCTACTCTGTGTGCTTGGTTGGAAGAGAGAGGACTGGGATAAATAGCAGATTCGGAAATGAAGAAGTTAACTGACACTGGCTACAAGAAACAAACAAAGAAGAAAATTTGCTAGAGGGAATAGACCAAGATATTGCAAACCAAATAAGTTAACTAATCCGATTTCCTGGCGGTGAGTCTGGGCACTTGTGCTCAGGCTGAGCACACTCTGTGCTTTTCATAAATTGAATTTATTGACTCCTCTTTCTTTCCTATCTTGCTTATAATTATCCCACCCTCTCTTCTGTATGCTCCTTATTTCTCATCCTGTCTGTAATCTCATGTCTCTATCTGTCCTTTTCTCCCCTTGTTAGAAAGGCCCAGAGAGCTGTTAATTCCGAGAAGTTTGACACGTTGTTGTATCTTCACTTTAAATCTTTTCCCAAAGTCATGAGAAGCTAGTGAGAGAAATTAAACTCTATTATTAATGTTTGCATTTTATTGTAATAGTAATGGAGAGAAAAAAAACCTACTTAATGGAACCATTAGGGGAAGAGAGTAGGACTGTACGTGACATGTATTTGTGCTCCCAGTGCTGAAATAACTCCAGCCAGACTAGTTGCTGCACAATACAGACCATGCAGTGGCATTTTTATCACTTATCCTAGTCTGATGTCCACTGATAGGGACAAGGTGGCTGTTAAAATATTCTTTTTTTCTTTTCTTTTTCTTTTTTTTTTCTTTTTCCCTCTACCCTGGGCTACAGAATCCTAAACCTTTAGCCTCTTCAGCCTAGTTGTAACTATTACTTTAATTTGTAGGATAGAATGGTCCTTGATCATGCATCCTAATCAAAATAAACCCATTATTTTACCTTCATCTTCCAGTATTTTTATTAGATACCATCTTTCCAATCTAATAGAAAAAAATATGTAAAATTAGTGTAGTTGGAAACATTGAACTGAAAGGCAATAAAAAGGCTTTGTCTTTTATGGCCACCGTTTAGCACTACCTTAATTGAAGGCAATTTATTATGGAAGAGTCAGACCAGCTTCTCTTCACGCCTACGTTGGTGTTATGAAACACAAGGGAAAGATTTTAAATACATTAATTTCTTAGGTGATGTTCAATGGTGAGAGTCAGTAAAGAACACTTAAAAAACCCCCAAAATGCCAACAAAACCAAAACACGCCCTGGAACGCTCCCGTTTGTCTGAAGATGAAATTTTGTGGGTAGAAATATGCGTGTGGTGAACAAATACCTGTGATTTCTTTCCTTAGGACACTAAATAAGAGAAAAGTAACACAATTTTTCTCAGATCTTTTGGGAATTTCCTACGTTAACTTATGCAGTGTTAAATTTATGTAAAGTTAATATTCAGCCCAGTGATGGCTTCGAGCAAGTTTCTGTAATACCATTGCAAAAAGAGTCTTCCAGGTATAGTAGCCTTCATCAGTTTTAGAGAAATCTCTGTGGGGATGCTGTCAAACTGAGATTGGAGATTTTAATTAATAAAAGTTTCCCTTATTTTTGTTTGTAATGACACCTAGGGAGCACAAAAATGACGCCTTTTATTTTGTCAGCATGTACTTCTCTACCGTGGATTCTGGAGAATATTTGTGATCACAAGGATTTTCACCATCTTTTCATGTGCATGCTGTGGTGCTCCTCCTTTTCATCCTTGCAAGAACATCTAGTTGACTGGTTCACTGAGTTATCTTTAGAAATACCATGAGAATTAGGTTGAAGACATCCATGACAACAAGTTTTTCACTCCCTTTATTTTTAATTTTCCTGAGCCTTAACTTCTGTGACTCTGACAGTCCAGACTCGCAAGACAATGTCTGACCAGATACTGCTGCTCAAATGCTTGAATCAGCTGTTTGCAGGTCTCCTGTAAGATTTCAGGGTTTACATTTGGGCTTACTCCTGACATAAGCCCTGAAAATTATCAAATCCCTTCCTTTGGGATTTGATAATTTTCTTACAAGGAGACTCATAATTAGTGTCTTCTCCATTTTATGGATTTTGTAGGCAAGAACAATAGATTGCCTTGGTCAACGTTGTAGTCCTCCAGCGAACATAGATGGCCTCCAGCACACTTTTACTACCTAGCCTGTCAGTGTCCCATTAGATCCCACTTTCTGTTCTTCTTGCTGATCTAGACAAGTAGTATCTGCACATGTGCTCGTATCTGCAGACACTTTATTTCTAGATCATGGCAGTAGCAAGTTCTTAGTAGAGCCCTACATACTGTCCTTGCAAGTCTGCATTTCCATGGTAGAGGCCAGGACCTTTCTGAAAAGTCAAGACATTGATGGTAGAGCTTTCTGGTGTGGCAGGAGGAGTAACTCCTGGACTACTTGGTAGATCTATACTTTTAGCTCTTGGTAGCCTGACTGTGCACGGGAGGTGATTAATGAAGCACAAGGTCAGTGCACCATGTTCAGACTATTGAGACTTTGATTATGACTCAGAACACAGGAAGGAGGTAGGTAGGGGAGATGCTTAGTGTTGTATGACTTCAGGATGTATTTCCTTGAATATGTAATTGCTGGGAATGGGATTTCTCTTATTGTAAGGTCAGGCATTTTAATTTCCTTCATAGCCATAGCACCAGAGCCATGATAGGATCAAGATAGATGAAGAGGAATCATTATTGCAACTCTGCAGGCTTCCAAATGATGGGCTTGTTGAGTCCTCAGATAGTGTCCTTCTGCTTCTGTGATGGTCTGTATGTTGACAATGCTTCTTTTTCTATATTTTTGTTTTTAAAATTGCAAAACCTAAGAAGGAGTTGTAGCCAAACTTCAGGGAGTCTCTGGAATTACTTTAAGTTACTGAAATACATGTTTCTCCCTCTCTCTTCCCCTCCCCCCTGACCGTTTTCTTAGCAGAGCATGCTTGGGAGAGGAGGATAAAGCCACTGTCCAAATCAAGCACAAGACCATCGACTCTTAATTTCAGCAGAAGAGCATTTTTTTTTTCCCCCCAAGAATGATATGACAGACCATTTACAGGGCAGACCAATAAAGAAAAGAACTGGAAGAGCCATTTCAAGAGCAGCAGCCATCACAGCTCAATCAGCGTGACCATTTGAAAAGCCAAGACCTGTATCTTATTACATCAGAAATGGTACATCTGAAGATCCTGTTCAGTCTTAGTAAAATCCACTTATTGGTGATTGAAGGAAGGAAAAGAAAAGAACCTTTCACTGACCTTAGAAAGAGGAAATATCTTTCAAATGCTGCTATTTCATTGTAGAATCTCCTGAAAAACTTCTCACTGTCAAAGGCGTGGGTATGTAACACTTGGTGTGCCGGGACCTGGCGGTACTTTGGGAGCTCCTCACTGTACAGCCTGTGTTCATTGCTCATATTAAAAGTTTTCCTTACAATGTATAAATGACATAAATTGTGCTTTTAACTTATTTCACAAATTTTTGTAATGAAGTCTCTCTCCAGGCCTTCTGCTGGAATGATGTTCATGATCCAACACTTAAGATGTAACATGGCCTTTATGATTCTGTTGTGCTCCTCACTCCTATCAAGTACTGACGAATATGCCTCGCTCTGTACCAACAATAAATATATTTTATGCACAAGATTGATGTTTCAGTCTGTCTCTCTTTCCACTTCTCAGAGGCGGATGGTGTTCCCTCTGCTGTGTCAATCATGTTTTTTCAGCAGATGTTCTTGCTGGAGCTTTAAGTCATCGACTTTTATGCGTAACCAACCTTGGTTTCAGGAATGGTACTTACATATAACTGTTTTCCATCACAGCAACAGAAATGGATCCCACGTGATGCTGTGATTCATGCAGCACTGGATTTTCCTTTCTTGGGAAGTAGTTGTGAATGAAAGGGCATACAGTGCCCCAAACTGCAGACCTTCTCTATGCGAGTACCCAGTTTCATTTAATTGGTTTTGTTCAGATGACGACTGCTGCATTCATCTTACCAAGCAATTGTGGAATCATAGAATGATAAAATGTTGTGAGTGGGAAGGGATCCACAAAGATCATCCAGTCCAACTCCTGTCCCTGCACAGAACAAGCCCAACATTCACACCATGTCCCTCAGGGCCTTGGCCAAATGCTGCTGGAATCTTGTCAGGCTTGGTGCCATGAGCACCTCCCTGGGGAGCCTGTTCCAGTGCTCCACCACCCTCTGGGTGCCTCAAGAACCTTTTCCTCATGGCCAACCTCACCCTCCCCTGCCACATCTTCCTGCCATGTCCTCTGCTCCTGGCATTCGTTGGTGGCCAGAGAGAAGAGATCAGCGCCTGCCCCTCCTCTTCCCCTTGGGAGGAAGTTCTAGACCCCCATGAGATCTCCTCTCAGTCTCCTCTTCTCCAGGCTGAACAAACCAAGTGACTTCAGCAGATTATTTACACAATAAAATGTGTCAAATGAGCAATGTTTCTAGAGCCTTCTGCTATTTATTTACCTGTTCCTTTTCTCTAGTTGGCTACGTTTGAACTGCATCTTACTGTACAACTGTGAGTGCACCTGTGGATCTCATTTATATTCAAAATATTGCCAGTGACTCTCCTATTCTAATCATCAAGATGCTTTGTGAGTGCTCTTTAATGAAGGATTTTATTTTTTTTTTTAATGCTGGGCTTTTTTACATGTGAAGGAACTGTAATGTCAGTAGGAGAGGAAGATCTTGGAGTTCAGCGTCAGGTGCCAGGTAAACTGCTTGAGAGAAATAATAGGGACATAAGCAACATGTTTATGTGGTGACTTGCTGTAGTGTTTACAAATCAGCTAACTCACAAATTCTCCTTTATAATGTTCTCTTTTGTGACAGAGAGCCAAGAAGTTGGCAGATCCGTCCTTGCCAGACTTAGAATTGGCAGCAAAATGCAGCATAGAGGAAAAGCAGACGTTTTTAAAGCCAGATGATTCTGTAAAATCAGGAGAAGAGCTATGTCGGGAAGGAAGGTCTCTGTTATTGCCAAATGTTTAATGGTTTCCCATCCTGACAGCCTTGAGCAATGACAGTCAGTCTTACTTGCTTTGTTCCAACTGTGTTTCGGGCTTCGTTTGAGATGTTGTGTTCTTTAAACATCTCCTGTATCATCAGTTGCAGCATCTCTAGCACGTGTTGCTTGAGCTTGGGAGGTGCTGATTGCAGCAAACAGGGTGTAGACTTTAGAACTGTTCACGTTGTGGACAACTTTTGCCTTTAAAGTAGAGCAGCAGTTCTGAATGTTTCTGGAGTGAGCTTCAGTTTGCCACCTCTTCTGCCTTTGTCACCCCTCCTTCTGCGTACCTGCATCCTAGTCCTTGACTTCTTCCTTCTCCCCACTTGCTGGTATGGATGTCAAGCAGGATGCTGTTCTTTTGAAAACAGAGTTGAGAAGTGATACTGGACATTTCTGCTCAAGGAAGCAGCAGGTCTGCCTAAAATAGAGACATTTGTTGTCTTTATTTTTGAAACTGGACTAATGATATTTAAAAAAATAAGAATAAAAATGGAAAGTTCATAGGATCTGAAGAAGCACAAGCAAGAGGAGAGTGTGTTTGCAGCTTACTGTTTATGGTGCTGGGGGAAAGGAGAAAAAATGCTGGGTCTAGTCTGCTCTGGACAATGTTCTTCCAGCCAAAACTTTTGTTGTAGCTGTATTTCAAATTGAAAATATTTGAACTTTCTAATATTTCTATTTTTTTTTTTATTTTATTTTTTTAGAATGGAAAACCTGTGCAGAGATCTTCCTCCTTCTCAGAAATAACCAGATCTCTAAGATTGCTCACTGCCAAGCTGGGAGTTTGAACTCAGCTTAATGGATCCTGATCTCAGAAGGGATGATAGGGATGATGTTCTCTAGGGATGATAGATGAAGGCATGGCACTCTCTACCCATGGCAGAGAATAATTTCAGATGTTCTTGTTGGTCATTCAGAAGCTGTGATCAGCTGTAACCAAAATTTTACCTGGGGTTTTAAATAGAAAAGCAGCATTATAACAGCTAAATTAAAGCTTTTCATTGTTCTTTGCTCAGCGTCTGTGGAACAAATCACAAGTCTTTCGATGGTGTCAAAATAATTACTGCTCTCCTGCTCTCATTACTCTAATTTAGCAGGGTTAGACTCCTTCAAATACTAGACCTTCTCTCCTCAGGAGTCATGTGTATCTGAGACAGATCACATAACTTTGTAGATTTGGGGTTTTTTTTTCACCTGTTAGGATATCATTATATTACAATTTTAAGCAGATATTTGGAATTTGCTTTAATATGGAGATGGCTACAAGTTGGCATAAGTTTTACAACTCTGATGGCCACTGCTTGGTTCTCTTTTAGATCCTATGCCCTTTTTGAGAGAATCTAAAGAGGTGATTGGAGTTTCAGGTGGGCTCTGTCTGATGGAGTTAGATGTCATCTCTCAAGCTGAAGAAGCTGTACAAGACAGGGACCCTTTCCCTTTTCTATCCTTTCTGTTTTTCTTTCCAAAGTCACAGAAATTCTGGACAATTTTCTTCTCTACAAACTGTTGCAAGATCTTCCCTCCAACTGCAAATGCTGATCAGGTTATTTCTAGTGTTTTCTTTCTATGCATCTTCCTATTTTATGAGCACCTAGAGATCCCCAAGCAAAACCAAGCTGTTCATCACAGTAGGTGCCACCGAGACAGAGTGAGGAAGCCTTGCTTCTCAAATGGCAGGGACAGAGAAAGCAGAGGGGTGCCGAGTCATTTACCCAGTGTGACAAATCTCATTTGCAGGACCCAGAAATCGTTGGGCATTTGTCTCATGCCAGTTGTTAACACATTGCAGCTCACCTGCCCATAGTCAATGCTATTTCACAGAATTGGGGAAGGGTTTAGAGGGGAAGGCATAGAGGAGAGGCTGAAGTCACTTGGTTTGTTCAGCCCGGAGAAGAGGAGACTGAGAGGAGATCTCATCACAGTCTAGAGCTTCCTCCCAAGGGGAAGAGGAGGGGCAGGTGCTGATCTCTTCTCTCTGGCCACCAACGAATGCCAGGAGCAGAGGAAATGGCAGGAAGATGTGGCAGGGGAGGGTGAGGTTGGCCATGAGGAAAAGGTTCTTGAGGCACCGAGAGGGTGGTGGAGCACTGGCACAGGCTCCCCAGGGAGGTGCTCATGGCACCAAGGCTGACAAGATTCCAGCAGCATTTGGCCAAGGCCCTCAGGGACATGGTGTGAATGTTGGGCTTGTCCTGTGCAGGGACAGGAGTTGGACTGGATGATCCTTGTGGGTCCCTTCCAACTCACAACATTCTATGATTCTATTTGATCAAGAGGTGGGTGTTGCCACTTAAAATCCAATAGGGATTTAGTTTTGGATGTCTTCTCACCTGCGGGCAGATGACTGCAGAAGTGAATTTTGTAAGGTGGTCGGTTTGGAATTTGCAAAGGTTTGTGTTGAGTTGACACTGTGTTTTGGAAGTTGGCTGAAGACACGAGAGAGGAAACCATGGAAGGAGAGAGCAAGAGAGGTCATGCACAAGGTGGGCATCCATCCTACAGCCATGAGAGTCCTTTCTGTGGTCAGACTTGTATATTGTTGTATATTCTTTTATTACTGCTATTATAATTATAATTTTATTTTAATTGTTTGGGTGTTTTTTTTATCTCAACCCACGAGTTTTCTTACTTTTACCCTTCCAATTCTCTCCCCTACTCCCTGGAGGAGGTAGAGTGAGAGAGCAACTGTGTTTGGCTGTGGCCAAAGGAGTGAAACCACCACAACGGGTCCTGATCAGCATTCATGAAACCATTTGTGTTCATGCTTTAAGAACGATGATTAACAGCTTAAGGAGCTGGGGGCTGTTTTCAGGGCTGAGCACCCACTGTCACGCTGAATTTCAGGAGAGCAGCAAGTGACTACCAGACCCTGCCTCTTGAGAGACCAAGATAAGATTAAAGTAGAGGTCTGGAGAACAAAGAGGGAGTAACTTTGGGGAGGGAAGGTGAGTTGATAGTGATGTTCATGTTGGGTTTTGCTGGTGGGATGTGGTTGGGTTTTGATGTGGGACAGGATTTGGCTGGTCTCACAAACACCCTCCTGTTCTCAGAGGAACATCTGTAATCTCAAGTCACATTTCTGTTCTCATCAGAGGGAGCAGTATCAAGTAGGGCCTGGAGGAAAGTCCATCTCTAGACTGATCATGGGTGTGGTGGTTATCCCACAGCACTGTACTGAGGATATTCCCACCAGAGAAACCTCTGTGCAGCAAAGGTTTGTGCTGTGCCCTTTCATGGTCTGCCTGGCAGCAAGATGGTCACTGCGATGCAAACTTGTGTTCACCAGTCTTCTACCCCTCCCTGAGGAAGAGGGAGACATCCTGAATACGGTGTGAGAACTATGTTGTGAAGAGGACCTGGGTCTTCCAAGTCACTGTGAAAGAGCCAGGCAGGTTTCCTGAGAGCATGGGGCGCTGAGCCAGGTCTCCTCTGCAAGAATGTCAGCTCCATGTGAAACAAAGAGGCTCGGTAATTAGAGAGGTAATTAGTTTGGTAATTACTAAAGTAATTAGTCTGATTCTCTCTCAAGCCAGTTACTGCTTCAAAGAGAACACTCGGCGATTGTGCTGGAGGGAGCACCTTGTATTGCAGAGCTTCAGCATCCCACCCAGCACGTTAACCCTTCTCCCTCCTGTGATGGAAGTAACATCTGACATATTGCAAAATGGGATGGTTGGGAGGAAAAATAACCCTAAAAGGTCTGATTGTCAGAGGTCTTCTGCCTGAAAACTCTTGAACCACCTTCCAATGACGTAAGTATGTGTCCTGTAGTCAGGAGAGGGGCTAAGACAGCAGATAGCCCAGCGGTGATTGCGGTATTAATTACAAAGATTTGACATACCATTAACCCTGCTGGGGACACATTTTGGGTAACCATGTCGAAGTGTCCCCATGGCATTGCAACTCTTGGGAGATGAGGGTTGTTCCACTGCTCCTTGTATTGGATGCTGCACATCCCCCCAGCCGAGGGCTGCCTTCCTGGTTTAACAGAGGCATTTCATAGAATCACAGAATGGTTTGGG
>NW_010328888.1:0-1443 GCF_000700745.2 Antrostomus carolinensis
TGGTGTCCCCTGGGGCTGGGTGGGGTGACTGGAAGGGGAAACACTGGAGGACACAGCACATGGCCACCAAACGCTGCAGCCTCATCCTGTCCATGAAACGAGGTGCTCAGCAGGGCACTGGCAGCACAGTGATGTGCTCCCCTTGGTATTTAGGGAAGTATATTTATGTATTAAATACCAATAACTCGGGGGTCTTTAGATGCCCCAGTTTGGCCCCACAAACACCCCTGTAACGTAGAACGCAGCCTCCACTTCCCCTTCCAGCCCTCACCCATCCCTGCTCCCTGCTCCCCACTGTCCCAGGATGGAGACGGTGGCATTTCCCTCTGCAAAGCCCCGTGGTGGCCATGGCCACAGTCCCGGGTACCTGGAGGTGACGCTGCCATCGCTGCTGCCCTCCCTGCTCACCCACCCACCATTTTCCACCCAGCTCACCCACCATCCCGGCAGTTCTGCTTCCCCCAGCGCCCATCCCCATCCTCCCCACCCCATCGCACCCTAAACCATCTCTCCAGCGGTTATATTATTACCATATCTTTATATAAAATACATATTTTAGATATATTGCTACATGGGCATGGGTGCAACAGCCCGGGGTGGTGGCACAGCCAGCAGGTGCTTGTCCCAACTGTCCCCCACAGTATTAGAGCCAATGGAGCCTACCTCTGCCACGGCCCGATCCTGCCCGCTGCCGCCGCGGCTCAGGAAGTCGGCAGTTGCCTCTCAGGAAGTCGCCAGCTTACGTACCCCAAAATCACCCAGCAACGCACACCACAGCTTAAAACATTGCCCAGTGCCACCCCGTCCCCATGCCCACGTCACCATCACCATCACCGTCACTGCCACTGTCACCACCATGATGCCCATGCCTTGCTCACCGCCGGCCTGCTGAAATCAGGTTTAGAATAACTCATGTCCATCTCCAGGAGCAGAGCTTTAAAAGGAGATTTGAGTGGGTTTTTTTCTTTTCTTTCTTTCTTTTTTTTTTTGATCCTGTTGCTTTTTTCAGCACGACCCACCTTTTTTTTTTTCTCTCTCTCTTTTTTTCCATGAAGCGCCTCTATTTGTGCCGAGACTTTTGACTCAATAGGAGTGGAATGCTTTTAATTCGCACAAGTTGCACGGATAAATATATATCTTAGTGCTGAAACTGTCAAGGGAAGAAACCTGCAGGTCGTGCGGAGCTGGGTCCAACAAACCCTTGTAGGGGCTGGAGGGGACGATGGCAGCGGCGCTGCCGAGCCCTGGTTGGGGTTTATCTGATGAGCTGCCAAGGGCAGGGTGGGGATTGAAGAGGCTCAGCTGTTCTCTGCTCGGTAAGAGGATACCCCGGCCCCGGCGCGGGGCTGTTTTGTGGATATAACCAGGCAACGGCCAGCTCGAGTGTCAGCAGCCGGACCCCGACACGCTCGGCAGAGCCCGGGCGGCCGTGGGGACGCGGTG
>NW_010328888.1:1530-1802 GCF_000700745.2 Antrostomus carolinensis
GGGAGAGGAAAAGGCAGGAGAGTGTTTGAGAGACAAAATGCTCCGGCTGTTCCAGAATAAATGGCGGCAGCTCCGGTTGCTGCTCTGCCCTCGCGGTGTCCCTGGCACGGACCCGGCAAGCGGCTGAAGAGGTTCGTGGGTCACTGCCTCCCCTCCGGTGACCTGGTGCTGCTGCTGCCGTCCCCTTCCTGGTGGTTTTTTCCTTCCCGTCATGCATGGCAGATCTGCCCCAAGGGCAGGGATGGAGCTGGCACTGCCACCTCACCACCCTG
>NW_010328889.1:0-10235 GCF_000700745.2 Antrostomus carolinensis
AGAGAGCAGCACATCCTCCTCGGGAAGGAGAGGCGCAGCCCTTTAGTTGCTGCTAACGCTGATCTTCGTTCATCACTTTAAAGTGATCTGATCCTGTTGTCCGATGTGTAATTCCAGGAGGACAGAGGATTCGTGCGGCAAAAGCGCAAAGTTTTGACTCAGATCTGGGAATTGTTTGAGGCTTTTTTTTCCCCAGGACTCTACCAGTTATTTTCCAGGTGAAATTCAGTCCCTAATTCATTAATACTTTCTTTTTCCCCAGTTAATGATGAACATCTCTTTGCGGACAAACATACCTAGAGTGCAAAATTTAAGGTAAAAGGAGATTTCATATTGTGTGAAATACCTGACACTTCTGCCTAGAAAAACACTCCTGCCTGTAGCCCCATTTGCTATCATAGTATCAGCTATTAAGTGGTAATAGGTAAGGTTTTAAGGGTTAAGGGAATTGGCTATATCTTTTCTTACAGTAGTGTGTCTAATTTATCCTGTTATGGGAAACATATGTCATAGATAGCACATGGAGAAAGGTTAGCAAATTTAATTGTGTATACTTTAAATCAAAACATGATGTTTTATTTAAGAATATTTGAGTACTGCAGCCAAAATTGCTTTTATGTATCATGCCAATTTGACATATTCACTAAAATCTGCTTTGTGAGTAGAAAACTAGTTGCAGGATCGCTCAGGTTATGCTATCCAAAGGAAGAATGCTGTTCTCTACCACATCACATTCTTCTCCAGCCCTGCCCCGATTCCAGCTTCTGATGAGGACTTTTCAGTAACAACACTTACAAAAAAAAAAAAAAAAAAAAATTAGATGTCATGTTTTGTCAGTTTGTCAAATCTTGCCTTTTGTCAGTTTCCAAAGGTTCCATATTCCCAGCTAACAACAAAAGCACAATGGTCATTACAGACAGGGTAATAGCTAGAAAGTTCCCTTTTCTCAAGTTTTGCTGAGACCACAGCTCTCTGTGGAAACTTCAATTGCTTTTGTTTCACACAATTTGTGCAAATTACAAGACTTTGCAATACAGAATTGAAGTGTCAGAAGCATTAATCATGCCCTACCTCCAAAAGCCAAGTAGAAAAGAAAAGATTTCAGTGAATTTCTAAGTTTTGTACCCGCTGCAGTGAGTGCAGTTCGTGAGGACGTAGCTGCAAGTAGTTTGCTCGGTATGGACAACATTCAAGTACTGAAACAGAACTGTGGAAGTACCTTGTTGATTTTAGTTCTTCTAATTTCAAATAGTTTCACTGCAGTCACTGATGTTCTCATAACTAATATGGGGGGGGGGGA
Organism: Antrostomus carolinensis; assembly: GCF_000700745.2. Lineage (NCBI taxonomy): Eukaryota > Metazoa > Chordata > Aves > Caprimulgiformes > Caprimulgidae > Antrostomus > Antrostomus carolinensis. The sequence goes on from NW_010328889.1 coordinate 1,301, forward strand.
AGAATAGGTCCCATATGAATCACTGAACTTGGTGTCATATTGAGGTTCATGCTTGATCTAGGAAAGGAAGTGCTTACTTACCTTAAAGGATGAGTAACTGCAGCGACCTGAACGTTTCTATAGTTTTCTTTCCTGGATTGTGGGTTTGTGTGTATCAAAGTCGTGCTCTCCAAGCAGCAGCAGAGTTGCAGTTGGGCTTCAGAGTTGTATAGCTGCTGCTATTTTGAAAAATATCATGACAAAACATCTCTGAAAATAATGTTTTTGAAATTATTTACATTTCTTATGTAAGTAGAAAAATTAATTGCTTCAAATCAGAAAGTTCTAGATATTGTACTCTGATAATGTTGGATACAGGATTGATTTCGACAGATGATTATGATTCCATTTTAACTTATTTAGAAAAGGAAAAAATTAGAGATTTATTGTGCAGTTAGCATTTAACAGAACTCTTCACTGAAATGAGTAGGAAGAACTGGTTATGTGTTGCTGATGTGATAACAATGACATGAGTCCAAATTCTGATTTAGGAATTTCATTTTCTTCATTGCAACTTTTTTTTTGTTAATAATGGTGTAAAATTATCATAGTAACAAAAAGTTTAAAATGAGTAATATATAACTGTTTCATATGCATAGGTTTGTTATGCCAAAAAAAAGGGGTCATGTGTTGTGTTGTGAATTGACTTAACCACGTTAAGTAACATGAGTTGCAAAATGGTTTTGTAAATCTATTCAAGGATTATATTTTCATTCAGTTAAAAAAAAAAATAAAAAGAGTAGCAGCTCCTGAGGTAGCTGGCATAGATTGGGAGCCAAGAGATCCAATTCATATTATTTTACAGCATTTCCTTTAAAATTGTCTTAAATTTATAGGTTCCTTTTTCTATTTCAATTTCAAGATCTTGAGGGTGGTACTTCGGAGTACTTTGCAAAAATCTGGAGATCCCTGGAGTAAATGTGCGGAGTTAATCCTTCACTTTACACCTTCTGATCTTCCCACCTTCCCAACATACTGCCTCCTGCCCTTGTGCAGGAGCAGCACAGCAGGGCTGTAGGAGCCAGCTATACTCTCCACACACAATGGGAATTCCCCCGTGCTAGGACACTTCCTCATCCTTAGGGCCACCCAAGCAGCTTAAGGAAGACAATCAGCAGATCTACCCTGTTGCCGGGTGTAAATATTGTATATTTGAGAACTTCTAATTGACTGAAGGGAGAATATATCTTAGAGGTGAGGTCAAGGCTGAGGGAGTCCTGGAATGTGGAGCAGCTGAAACAGACGATGTTAAGAAAAGTAAGCTCAGATTCCAGATTTTATATTTGAAAACCCTGGACTGCCAGGTCAATTAGGAACATAATCTTGGTTTTGTTTAGTGCTTCTCTGCCCCTTGTATCCCTGCTTTATAAATACACTCACGTGACTGTGAAGCAATCAGAGACCCTGGCAGTAATTTCACAGCATTTAACCTTCATCATACAGGTGACTACACAAATAGTTATGAGTTATAAAGAAGTTCCAGATGTGTTTCAATAAGGTTGGTTACTGAGAGAAACCACTTAAAAAGCTAACCTTCTAGGATATATTTACACTAGTAATAAAGCCTGTATTTAAAAGGTACAGTAGGGTTTTGGCAGCAGTGGAGAACTTTTTGGCACTGATCTCTATTCTTACAGCTTCACAGCAGGCCAAGAGGAAAGCCTGATCAATACAGATATGATACTACGGCAACAAATCTATTTGTTACATTTATAACCCACTTGTATCTCTTTTCCCACTCTCCAGCTTCATTCTTAATCACAATGTTCTTTAGTGTTACTGAAATAAAAGATCACATTAAGCTGCACACTCTGCATCACTGGCACAAAGCAAGCAACTTAATAGATGGTAACTGATGTTTGAAAAAATGTGCTGAAATCAGGAGGTTCTCAAGAAAACCTTATCTTCTGATTATTATTTGTTACTTTTTGCTCAGGTTCTATAGCCAGGAAGCTGAAGTTAATCTTGTCTCCCCTCCTGTTACAGACAGCCGTATTCAGAGCCCTTTGATGTCAGTGCAAAGAATCCCATTTTTAGTGGCCTTTGAACCAGATGTAGTAAAAGGGCAACTGAGCATTTTGTAGGGGTTGCAGTTGGGTAACTTACTTAAAGGAGGAGAGTTCTATTACCTATTTCTGTTTTCCCATTCTTTTTGCTATTTTTAATCTTTATATACCATTAAAAGTAATGTAGATACTTGATAAATGGTGAAGAGGGCAAATACCTCTGCTCTGACCATGTTACAATTTATTTAGATAAAAACAAAGTAAAGAAGGAACTGTATAGCTGTTTTTCAGCCTTCACAGCAGTAGAGCAATAGCACAGAAATTTAATGATTCCTGCTTGTTTCAGCTATTGTGAAATTTAGGAAGGAGTTTGCATAAGATAACATAGCCTGCTGTTGTAATGTACTGGAGACAGGGCTCAGATCTCCGGATAAGGAATACTGCAAAAATCCTAAGTGTTGTTATTATCACTACACACCACTCTCCCCAGGATCTGAACCTGACCTCATTTCCTGGATCCAAACAATCTCTGGATTTGTGAAAATAACAGGATTTTACAGGAAGAGAATTTTCTATAATTATCACGTGAAACAGTTCTTTTCCTCCACATTTACTCAGGTTTGAGCATGTTACTGAACAAAGATAATTCCATATCAAAGTATGATCAATCTGAACACTTCTTGTGTTTGTAAAGAATGGACGGAGAGCTGCCAGAAATAAGAAGCTAGAGGCGGAAAACTGAGGTGGCTATCTTGCCAAAAGAACTTAGCACATTTAAAAATTAATAAGGCAGAAAGGCAGACCACTTGGGAGGGACAGCTTGTTTCTGGAGGTGCACTGGCAGGAGGAAGAAAATTTGAGTACCAAAGCAGATCAGTTTGGGCAGAAGCCAGTCTGGAGGGTGATGAGAAGAGGGAGGGGGTGGTGTGCACGTATAAGGATTTGGGTTCTGGCCTGGTTTTCCTTCCTCAGCAGCCTGGTAGGAAGCTTGCGGTCAGTTGTTTGTAGTGTGAGTGTAGTGGGAAGTCTGTAGTCCTGGGGGGAAAGGAAGGTGTAAAGATAAACTGGAGGAAGGTGGCTAGAGACTAGGCATATCCTGAAGACTGTGGCTGGCCCTCAGGCTATTATAAAAAAAGTGAAATTCATGTGTTTCTCCAACAGTCCTTCCTTGAGAGCTCCCCTTCTTGGAGTGCACTGAGCTCAAGCCTGCCTGCGTGCCTTTGAAGAGAGCATTTTTTGCATTTGTTGGAAAGCCAAAGGACCAGCAACTCTGAATCAACTGTTTGGAGCAGAATCTGCAGGGAGGGATACACTGGACTACTGGAGCGGTGAGTGCCTGCCATTGCCATTGCCATTGCCATTGCCCTGCTCCGAGGAGCTGGATGGAGCAACAACATGAAGTGTACTGGGACACTGCAATGATGCTGCTTCTTACAGCTCCCTTTGCCCAGAGATGTAGCAGCTTGGGTGGAATAATAGCCTAAAGCTGATGTTGCAAATGATGTGGTTTGTAGCCCTTCTGTCTGTGAAAGGAGCTTTACAACATGTGCTGGATTTTAATTAAGAGCATGGATTTTGCAGAAATGGTTGGCCTCCTTGTGTGGTGACAATCCCTGTTTGCCTAGTTAAGCAGTTTTGGGGCTTTTTTCCTGGTGTGGCTTCATGATGTGAAATGCAGGTGATTGCAGAAATTTAAAAACCCCTGCGTTGGATCATGATACGCAGGAGCATCTTTTTACACATCTGTAGATGAGATAGGTGCCTTCTAACAGCCAGTCTTGTTACATAATAAAGGCAGTCTGGAACAAAGCTTAATGAAATGTGCACAGAAAAATGTAACAAAAACCTAATTTATTTTATATAATGTGCCCAGGTGGACAAGACTGTTAATATACATGCAGCAGTCAGTGTAGTGTGTGATAATTTATTCATTTATGTGAAAACCACACAGGCTGGTCATAACTACCTTTATTCTGTGGCAAATTTCTTCTTCAAATCTGTACTTAACAACAGTAATAAGAGATAAATGTTTCTGATGCTGCCTTGTAGGATAGTATAAATAAAAGTTCTGCTGCAGTTACCATCTAATTAAGTTAGCGTCTCCTTATTGCAACTTCTTTGTAAATCCAACTTTAAAGACAAGTGCAGGTCTGACCATTTCTTTTTGTGGAGGATCCACAGCTGAGACTCATCAGTCTAGCAACAACCTTGACACTGTGTTTGAATATATAACCTTTCCTCTCCCCAAGTAACTTATCTCTCACTAAGAAAAGACTTTCAGAGAGAAATAAACAAGTGTCTGCCTGTATGAACTAGTAAAGGAAAAATCAAATGAAAAATGAACCTATATTATTTAAACAGTGTGACATGACAAACTGCGAGTGCTGCTCACACCTAGCCCTCTGAGAGCAGCTTTCTTTGTTGATAAGCTCTGGTTGAACCTGAACCTTTAGTTACTGAACCTAGCTTTGTGAGTACATTACATTTTGCAATGGCATGATGTTATAATCCTCCAGATTTTTTTCAGACCATTTGTTGGGATGAAATCACACAAATGTCTGAACACAAAGACAAGGCCAAGCTGGGCATCAATGTTCTAAGTGATCTGAGTCCTCTGGGAGTATTCAAGTTTGGTGCAGTCGCTGAGTAGGTTGAACCATTCTAGTACCTAGAAAAACTGTGTGTGTGGGCAACAAGGGGCTGTAGCATGAAATCTGGGGTAACAACTGTGGACCATCTGTACAGGTTGCATGGCGTAGGGCTGGTGCGGGTTTAACTGAATGAGGTTAAGGAAGATCATGCATTGCTGAAGTATATAGGCTATGCTCTCACCCTTTCTGCAGTGCATATACCATGCACAGCTAATTTTGTGCATTCTTAAAATTCATCTAGCCTAGCACATCTTATGGCAAAGAGATATTTGCCATTCAGATCCAGATTACCAGGTTGTTTTCAGCTTGAGATGCTCTTGGTAAATAACAGATGGCACAGATATCCAAGGTAGTCCTAGTTAGGAAATTCATGTCTGTGGCTATGTTGTGTTTAGTCTGATTTGTTGGAAGAACAAGAGTTGGCAGCATCCTTCTTGGTGGTTCAAAAGGAACAGCTCGTTCCAGAAGAGTCAGAAGTCTGCAAAATAAACAGACTTACAAGATGAACACAAGCCTAGTGTAGCATGGAAATTCTTGATGTATTTAGCTGTTCTCATTGACGTGATTGTCCTTATTCTGGAGGGCCTCAACCTCACATTCAGTTCAATAAATAAACCTGGGAAGAGTAGCAATGCTGTGTTTTAGACATGGCAGAAGTTCTGTACATTTTGTGCATTTAAATACATACATTATCTTCTCTGTGATTGAAACATTAGGATAGGAAGAAAGGTAGAGGAAGAGTAAGTGCACCATATAACCTTCATGTAAGTTTTTGATGCAGCTGATGGAGCTTTTCCCTCTCTCACATTTTCCACAACTGCATTTCACCCTACCTTATCAGTAAAGCACGTGCTAGGAAATCAGTTTATAAGAAAACAGTGGGTGCCAAAAGAATGTTTTTCCCTAGCTGCTAGGGAAGAATACTGGGGCATTAACCAAAATAGGATAGGGATGGTAGCAGTGCTTTATGGGAAAATAGGAAAGATAATTTTCACAGAAGCATCTTTTCTGTATAAAGACAAAAAAAAAGGAAAAAGGAGGAGGAATAAACAAAAGTAAAAAAAAAAAATACAGTAGGAGACTTAATGGGACAAGTGGAGAAAAGGAATAAAGAAACAGGGTAGAGGAAGAAAATGAGATGCTAATCTCTTTCCAAGGGTCAAGTATATCCCTCTAAGAGTTAGCATGGCTAGGATTTTGCTTCTGTTTTTTGCCTCTGAGTGCTTCTTTAAAGCAAATATCTAACCAGGCACCAGACTGTTTAGATTAGTTGATTGTCATTTGAGCTTCCTAGGTACTATGCTTTTTCCCCTGGCGAAAATTCTTCAGCTGCAAACATTTTCAGGCCATGGTTGTGTTGTTAAGGGCATAGAGGAAAGAAACAGTCTAAGATAATTTCTTACTACAGTGTTCCTTTTTGTATATTTTAGAAGACACATTGTGGTAAGCATTGAAAAGAATATTGAGGCAAACTAGAACAAAAGACAAGTTCAAAAAGCTGTTTTATTGATTGAAGGACTTGATGAGGGAGGGAATGAAGAAGGACTGGAATTTGTACAACTCTGTTCACAGTTTAGCTGCATTCCTTTGTCAGTATTTTTATTGACTTTCACTTCCAAAGAAACAATGATGCTTCAAGCTGTTCTCTGAAGTCTGGCTATACCTTGCTGAACTAGTGAGACAGAATGCATCACAGCTGTTAGCAAGAGTTGCATGTGTACACACACATTTGTACTAGAAGAACAAAAGAGTTGTGATCATACTTTTCTCACTCTGAAGTGCAATTGTTTCCATGCCTTTTGAGTTTTGAATAACAGTGCTTCACACATTAGAAGGGCCATAATGTAATTTATTATGCCTGGGTCTGAAATAATTTATGGTTATTTTGACATTTTTCTCTTTCACTGTTTTATCTTTCCTCGGATGAGGAATAGAGAACTAGGAGGCAGACTTTCTGCTTTTGATATTTGCAATTTTGCAAGCAAAGACTGCCCAAATGTCTGTACTAGTTAAAGTCAGACTGGTAGTAACTGTCTGCTGTAATGATACATAACTGAAGAGGTCGCAGAACTCATATTCATTTTGTGATGAATCAGAATCTAGGGGCAAGGATTTTATGTGTCCATCATTGTCATAATGCTGATAGGCAGAAATTCACTGTCTTACTATAAGGTAGCTGCAAAAAGGATGATGAGGATTATTACAGACTCCAATTAAATAGCATAAAATATGAATTGAGTAAAGGCTGACAGTTTTTCACTGAATCTAATAGATGTCTGATCAGAGAGAGATTCATTCAAATAGTTTTATTTGCTTTTAGTTACTCAGTAAAAAGATGCATGAGTTATTAATAAATTGTAACTAACTATTGCTTTAATGTAATTGCTTCAAATAGTTTATATTTGGGGTTCTGAAAGTGCACTGGGACTTTAACATTTCCAGAATATAATAAAAATGCTAAAAAGGATTGGCATTGAGAATTAAGGGGATGTGAACAAGTAAAGATAGTTATACTGCTGGAAACTGGCCACCCAAGAAGATCTGGCAGAGAAAGTAAAGTATTAATAGCATTATTAATCTATCGAGTTTTACTGCCAGTAAAAGAAGTAGAGAAAGCAAGATCAAGGGGGAAAAGTTATGGGGCAGGAACACAAATAATGGAACAAATTTACAGTTGTCTGAGGTATTATGTTTGTGGTTCCTATTACCAAACTGTGAGCGTACACACAGCTATGCCAAATGTCCAGATATTGCAGTTGGCAGTGAGATAAAGGGCATAACACTGTTTAAACTCAGTATGCTTCTCCTATATAGTAAATCTCCCATGGTTGTTTATTACAACAATCAGAAGCCATTTTTTATGGGTTTGGGGGGCAGGGTTTGAATGCTGAGTTACTTGAATGCATTTCTTCTGCTCTTACCCTGCAGAGTTCTGGCACCATGGCACTGTGCCATTGTTATTTCTTGTGTATTTTTCCAAAAATTTGAAGTTGTTTTCCTGATATTCTGGATAGATTTTTTTCAGACAAACAATTCTTGTAATTTCAGAATGTCTCAACCCATTGAGACTGTCATTTATGAAAAGTTGGGGCCACAGTTCAAATTGTTTCTAAAAAACTGCTTCTTTCCAATCCAGCACCACTCAAGGCAATGCCACATCAGGGCATTGGAAACCTCCATTGTACTTTCTGCATGTATTCACATCTATGCTTTGGCAGGAACATGTTAAGCTTTAATTAATGGGTATGTTTTATTTCTAATGCATAAAGAAAATTTTATGGTTTTCTATTAAGATTCAGATTTAGTTGCCAGTTTTCAGTGAACACTTTTCTTTTATTTACTATTTTGTTGCTCTTGCCTTCCTGACACTCACTGTGACTTCACAGCTACGTAATGATCAGTGTAAATTTTTCAGTATATGCTTTTCAGAGTTAAAGAACAGACTGTAAGAGCATTTGGCTACACAGGCCTCCCTGAAAATAACATGGAGCTATTTTAATTTTATTTTAATGTTTGGTTTGTAGCATCAACTTAAGGGCCAAGACAGAAGGCAGCTATGATTGCTACATACACTGCATGTGCATAAAAAGCAGTTCCTACCTCTTCCATCCTAACTGTTCCCAGTGAAGACAGTAGGTTTGCACAATGGAAAACTGAAGGCAGTGGTAGGTCAGATGATTTAGAGAAGATTGACTTAAAAAAAGAAAATAGTGGGAAACACCTTGGCCTAAAATCAGATAGAATAAATAACTGAGAGTAACTTTTTTTATACAGAATGTGTTTGATATGAGCAGTCTCTAGCAGTCCCTCTTTATTACACAAAGAATGATGAAGCCAAGTGCAATTAGATCCAGAAACTGATCTATCCACTAGAAAATATAGTCTCTCCAGGGTATGGCCCAGGCTATTCCATATTACCTGGTCTAGAAGAGGAGGGAGAAAAAAACCAACACATTGGTGATTTCAGATCCTACCATAGATATATTAGGGCTCCTATAGATGGGTTAAAAAAGGATGCAGATTCCAGGCAAAAGGCCCAAGTAAATAAAATATCTGAGACCATAACCTAAACACAGAAGACACTAATGAAAAATCGTGTCTGTGGGGAAAAAAAACATATATTTTTAAATAAACAGATGAGACCGATCAACAAAGTCACATGTAGCTAGAATTTCCTAGAAACCTGAAAAGCAGAATAGGAAAAAATTGTTTGAAAAAGAGAATTATAACAGATCAGCA
>NW_010328889.1:10267-31900 GCF_000700745.2 Antrostomus carolinensis
CCATCATTCACTTTTTGATTCCTCAGAAACAGAGGAGGACGCAGTTTTCTTCTGTTGCTTCAACTTCTTTCCTCTCAGTAAAAATCTGTTGTTTAGTTTGAAAATTCACATCTGCTTTATACAAACTGCATGAGTATTTTAAACTCCAGCTATGACTGCTGTTAAGACATAATTTGCTGCTCACAGGATGGTTTATAATTGGGATCACGTACTCCCTTCTTGAATCAGGAACTGAAGCCAGGATTCCCTATCTTGATAATTATCTCAGAAATCAGTGACGAACTGAGTCTCATCATCTGCGAGCTGGGCTCTGTCAAGGGTGATGATTGCTGGTTGCTACCAGTCACTACCTTAGCTCACAAGCAAGAGGAATGTCCTGGGAGTCTGAAGGTACCAACCTCTAGAGAGAGGAGAGGCTTTGGCATAACAGATTATATATTTTTTTTTTAACTTGTCTGTTTGTAACTAATTTGTTTGTTTTCAAAATCTTCCTTACTTCCCTTTCCCCAAACTAAATTACACTCAAGCAAGCATCCTGTTTAAAAGTAAATAAATAAACAAAAAACCTAGCTATGTAATCAAATCTCAAGTATGATGCTTATGCAAGTGATCTGAACTAAGTCAGCATGAAAAATCCAGAGTTCTGGTATTTTGTCCCCTTAAAATCTAGGCTTTGGGTTTTAAAAGATCTCTTTTTTGGTTTGTTTTAGACACCTGTGAAAGACAGTTGCTTTACAGGTATAGTGCCTTTTAAGGTTTATTTTCTGACCTTCCACCAATTCTGCAGTTGTCTTCTGGCTTTGGGGTGTGTACTAGCCATATGCTTTTTTCTCTCTCTTTCTGTTTCTCAGGATTATTCATAACCTCTTAGGTCTATAAAGCATGTCCAGGTTGCTTTGCCACTCAGAACCAGAAGATAGCGCAATATAGGAAGCTGAAATAAGCCTTTATCTTTAATTCCAATAGCAATTTTCCATTCTGATCTAGGAAGTCACCATCTCTTTCTGGTAGCATCTTACAAGCTGGGCAAGTGCTGTTCTTCAGGCCTGTCTATTTAGGTTATAAGCTGATTGAGGCAAATTCTCCTTGTGTTTTGTGTGAACACTGCCTTGGTGTTTGCATTTTGACTCTAAGTACAGCTGAAATATAAGATATATAATGGTAAGTCACTCTAGTAAGCTCCAGCTTTGATTCATAACTACCACTAACGATATTCTGATTATTGCCCATCTTAAAGAACCGTATCTTAAGTAAGCAAAAAAGTTGAAAAAAGCTGCATCTTGCACAAGCTTTGGTACTCTGGCTCAGTGATATTTGGAAAGCTGAATGTTTTGTTTGAGATGGATATTTGGAGTTAAAATTCAGTGGTCTTAACAGAACAAAGGCTCTGTATTTGGAGCATTTGAAATTTGTGTTTTATTTTCCTCTTAATTTTTGTATGCTGGCTGTATTTACATTTTATGCCCAGATGGTTTTCTTTAACGTCTTAGTGTAACTTACATGTAACATCTTGCACCACTGTTGTTTTCTTGATTTATGCCTCTGTGTTTGAATAGTTTGAAAACTTTGTTAGGGCACCTAATGGGGAAACTACTTTTTAACACTGGGGATAGCTGTTCTCTGTCAACAGAAAACTGGAAACTCGTGGTTTGTGTGTGAATTGTCAGACAATATTATAGTCATGTCACGACGGGGTTTTATATTTTATCCTTTAAAGAAGGATAAAACCTTTATCCCCAATTGAAAGAGCGTTCTTTCTTAGCATGTTAATAGCTCTGGAATTAAGGATTAAGTAAGTAATTTATATTTTTCATAAGGGATCATATTCTTCTCATGTAATAAGATGCTATAGACGATGATAAGGCCTGTGTGACTAAGATAAAGATGAAACTTATGAGCTGATACATGACATGAACTATTAATGGAAGGAAAAAACTGTGTTAGGTAGAAATAGAAATGCTCATTGAGTAGATTAAAAACCTGCAAATACTACTGGCTATAATCATTCTATGTACAGCATTATCTGAAAGAAATATTTATAGAAAAATTGAAAATCACTCTGCAACCTGCTATGCAAATCAGATGTTCTGCATTGTAGCAGATAATTGTCTTCTATGAGTAGAAGTACCTGCTTTGCAAAGGCAGCCTGAAAATAAGATGTACAGAAATCCATAACATGTTAGCTTGGACTAGCAATTGAGGGTATTCTCAAAACAGAGTAACACAGGCTTCCCTCTTTCTGCTTCTGAGGAGGGCCTGAGGGCTTTTGAGATTGCTTCAAAGATGAAGTCTAATTGTGAATGAAATTATGCAGCTGGCACAAGCAATTGATTTCTTATCAGTTTTGACTAGGCCAGTTATAAGGTGAGTTAGCTGCAATGACTGACAAGTATTTCTGTTCCACTGTTGAGCAAAATGGGTGAGTAATATCCACAAACAGTGGAGTTTACATTTCCTCTTTAAATGTGCTGCTGCCAGAGTTCCATTTCATCCCCATCTGGGTGGAAGAAGAGTAGAAAAGCATCTCATTTTTGTATAATGTGAATGTAATAGAAATTAGGCAGAGTACACATCAAATTTACTGTAAATGTGCCTCCTGAACTGGTGAATCCTAAGTGACATCGGTAAGGTGAAGATATTTGGCAGCACATTCAGGTCTTTTCAGGGAGGTGGGACTTCTGTGCAATCCTGAAGAGATGATCTGTTAAAGTAATTATTGGTCACACAGAAAAGTACATACTTTCTGTGCAAAAACCTTTCCATATATGTTTGTTTGCATCCCATACCCCCTCAGACAGTGCTTAGAGGAAAATATGATGCTAAATTCACTGTTGGCAAAACGTAATTAGAAAACTTGAAAACAACAATTTTCACTAAATCATGATTTGCAAGTAATGTTCAATTCTGTATGCCTGCACTCTACATTCAGACTCATTTTCATCTAAAACATACCAGAAAATATCAATTCTGCAACCAACATGAAGCATGATCAGCTCTGTAGCTCTGAGTGGAAGAACAAGTCTTATTTTCATTGACTACAACATGTATGTTTACCAGGGTCATACCATCCTGCAGACCATCATTGGTAAAGTATAAATTGTTCTGAATTAATCTGATGACTTGATTATTTAGTGGAAGAATTTAAATCATTTTAGTCTGATAAAGGACTGTTAGGATTTCATTGCTTTTAGGACTTTTTTATATTCCTGCTTTTTTGCAGAATAGCTAGTGATCTCCTACAAAAAGAGAGACTTGTAGGCTTAGGATCCCTTGGGGCAATTTATTGCTTTCTGGTTTGGGGGGGTTTTTTGTGGTGTTGAGTGTGTTTAATGCAAACTTGTGGTCTGTTTTAAGTTGTGTTGTTCTATGAAGCCTTTGTCTCCCAACTGATGTTAATTCTGTCTGCATTGCATAATTGTGATTTCTCACTTGGTGGAGGAAGGGAAAGTACCTGTGAATACATTTCTGTTCTGTAAGCCTCCTCTTATGTGCTGCAGGCAAATGGCTACTAATATACGCCCCTCGGTTCTCTGGGAGACAGAAGAAGGAAGGTCTTATCTTCTTGGTCTGGTATCACTGTGGTGCTGTGAAGTTTCCTCCTGACACTGCTCGTGCTGCCACTGAGGGAGAGGCTTCACAAACCTACACTTTCCCATGTGTCTGGGCAATGTTCTTCCTAATTCATGTTCATTGCTTTCCTTTATTTATTTATTTCCTGACCTCACTCCCATGCCCATTTTTCAGGCTGTTATCTCTGTTGGTTTCAGCACCCGCTCATCAGCTAATCCCCTGAGCCTCTGCCATCTTTCACAGCAAAGGAAAGCACCAGAGGTCTCTGATGTTCTCTGCCCTAAAAATGTAACTCTTCAGCATTAAGTCCCTAAACAATATTCTATGGCAGAAGTTTTTCTGTCTGAACTTTGCTCTGCAGCCACATTCAGTCTCCCTTCAGCATCCTATTGCTGTCACATCCTTGTGCTTCATTTCCTGTCCCGAATTCCTGTACTCCAGAATGGTGCTTCCTCTCTTTGGTTGCTTGAATAGCAGAGTTGTCTTCTGGCAGATAGCTATTGCTATCCTTCCTCTAGTATTTTTTCCATAATGACCCACAGCCTATCCATTTCCCCTCTCACTCATTTGAATTGGGAAATAAAGAACCAACAAATTAATTTAAATTCTACCTGACTAGGTCCCCTTACTGCTTTTTCTTCAGTTCTCTCAAGTATGTTAACTTGGCAACTGAAGATGGACTTGGTGAATTAGAGATTTTGTGAGTAGATTGAAAATGTACTCAGGCTTGAAATGTTGCATTGGAGCCGGTCTTCAAGGATATGTTGGAAGCAGTCTGATGACACAGCTACTCATTAAATGCTTTGCAATTCCTTTTTTTATCACTTTTGGAAGTTCCAGGGCTTCTCAACAGGGCTCATTGGTTTAGGTGTAGCTCCCCATAAGCATGACTAGACTCTGAATTGGTTTACTTCAAGCCAGTTTGATATGTCTGTTCTGATCTTCCATGTTTCCAGTATTAACCCAAGTTAAGAGAGTTTGAACAGAGCCAGTTTAGTTTTTCCTGAGCCCAAAAGCCTGTAGGAATGTCCACCCAGCACGTAAATGAAGGAAACCAGCACATCAGTGGAGCCAAGGAAAATGAGAACCATGGAATGAAGTGGAAAGACACATGGTAGTAAGAAATCAACATGTTCCTGAAAAGCTCTCCCAGAAGATGCAGTACATGCTGTGAACAGACTAGTTGAGAAAAAGTTGTTAAGTTTTACGTTGATTTTTAGCAGTATTTTGGCTGTCTCAAATGAAACTATTTTATTAAAATATCAAATTGCAGATTTTAGAGTAGTAGAATGCATATAGTGAGACAAGAGCATGCTGTAAACATGTTCTACCACTGTTGTGCTTATATTAAAAAGGCATCATTGTTTTCTTTCTTTTTTAAGCAAAAATCAGGCACTAGGTAAATAACTATTCCATGTAACAGCCTTTTTTTTACTTTCTTTTCAGAAGGTGTTTGAAACAAGGCGTGTAGCTTGCTACTGTGTTAACATTTATGTAGATTATGGGAAGTAACTGAAAGATGCATTCATGGATAATTTAAACATACTCTTGTTTTCAAGAAAATTATCTGACACACTTAAAAAGAGAGAATTCAAAATCCAAGTTAACTGTCTGTTGGAATGCTAGCCCTCAGTCTTCCCAGAAGAATGTAGAATGAATTTAACTTTTCAAGGGGCAAAGATATTTAAAGCAATACAAGCTATGTAAAGAGCTTAGGGATAGTCAACTAAATAGTTTTCTGTTGACTCAAGCACCCTTATTGTCACGCAGCATGGGATCAAGGGTGGTGGAAATATGCATGTGAGGAAGCGTGAAGAAATGGCTCTCTCTCTTTGTATATCTTAGTGGCTTTTTTAGACTTGGCCTTACTGCAACATAGTTACTGTTGCTAACAGTCCAATCTGGAATCTTTCCATCAGAAATGCTATTTTGAGTACTGACTTCTAAATGTTTCATATCTCATTGTTCTGAAATTTGTCACGTCTAAAGCTTGGGAGGCAAATTAAATCTCATTTAATTTTAGATGGATTCTTTGCTATGCTAAAGACCAGATTTTGTTTTGTTGCCTCTTTGTTTTATGATTTCTATTGAATTCTGAAGCCAGAAACATTATAGAGTTGCAGAGGTGGGTAGCACGGTCATCTGAACAGCTCAAGTAGCTTGACATGGGATGTGTGCTTTGTGTGTAGACTAAGATAAGTATTTTTTTTTAAATGTTTTGTATTAGTCTGACTTTCTTTCATCTGAGTTGAATTAAAAGTACACTGAACACAGTGCTTCAGGAATTCCTATTCATACAATGTGGATGCTCATATATAGATGGCATCAAGCTAACTTGCTACCTCTTTTCTTTGTTCCACTTAAATAGCAGATCTACATCCTTCAGGTTTGTTTTTGTAAGACAAGTAAAAGCACGTCTCTTGCTCAGCATGTGAACCTCAGATATATCCTGATGAACTTCCTAGACACATGAAGAGGGTCACGATTGGGAATAGTCAGCATGGATTCAATGCCTTCTCTGAAGAAATAACTACATCTATGGATGAGGGAGTATCAGCAGATGTTGTCTGCCTTAACTTTAGCAAGACTTTTGACATGTTCTCCTTTTCTCCAACTTGGGATGTTAGTGTAGACAGGTGAAGTACTAGGTGGATGCAAAAAATGGCTGGACTGTTGGGCTCAGAGGGTACTGGCTAATAGTTGACACTGTACCTGGAGTCCAGTTACCAGTGGAGTTCCTGAGAGTCTGTTCTTGGACCTATCTGTGTAATATCCTATTTAATCTCTTTGTTGATGACCTGGAGAAGGAAACAGAATGCAGCTTGATTAAATTTGCATGACACCAAATTGGAGGGAGCAGTCCATACACATGAAAGTGGCATTGCTGTTTAGAATGGCCTAATTAGCCTGGAGGAATAGACCAACCAGAACCTAATGAAATTCAGGAAGAACAAAGTCCTGCACCTGGAATGGACTGTCCTCATCAGAACCTAATGAAATTCAGCAAGAACAAATGCAAAGTCCTGCACCTGGAATGGACTGTCCTCATTCAGTGCATGACTGGCTGGCTAGCAGCTCTTCTGAAGAGGATCAGGAGTTCTGGTGGGCTAAACATGAGACAGCAGTATCCTGGGCTGTGTCAACACGAACATAACCAGGAGATTGACAGACGTGGTTATCTCTCTATACCCACCACTCATTAGACCCCTTCCTGATTACTGTGTCCAGATTTAGGCTCCCCAATACAAGAAAGATAGTAAACTTGAGTGAGTTCAGTGCAGGGCCACCAAGGTGATCTACAGGCTGGATCAGTGATCAGTGAGGCTGAGACAATGTTCACCCTGGAGAAGAGAAGGTGTCTTTGGGTTTGGATACCAGCATGCCAATAGCTCTGAGGTAGTTACCAGTTAGATGGAACCAGACTCTTTACTGAGCTCCATGTTGGGAGAATGAGACACTAATCATAAGCTGAAATAGGATATTCCAGCTGCATATAAAAGGTGTGGGGGAAAATCATTCTGAGGATAATTAGACACTGGAATGAATTTCTCAGAGAGATTCTCGAATCTCCATTCATAGAGGTTTTCAAAATCTGACTGGACAAAGCCTTTGGGTGCCTTCTAACTTGAATGATTCTGTGAAATAACATCTAAGCAAATAAAAGTAATTCAGTCCACCTGTCTCCTCATTGAGGCTTTTATTCTGCCTACAGAAACTACCAACAGACTGTGCATCTTGAATGTTCATCCACGAAGAGATGTAGTGAGACAGTCACATTTGCTTTGTGAGTTTCATCACATTAGTTTAGATTTAACTTAGTCACTCTGCTAAAAACCATCATCTATACACAGAGATTTTGGTTGTAAAGGCTGAAGGAAGGAATCTTAAGGGGAAGATCTGGAAGTTAGAAGAGGAAGAATACAGTCAAGAACATAGTCGCACGTCTGAACTGTGACTGATTGATTTCAGAGATTTGGCAGATACTTTTAATCATGAACAACAGGTTTAATGGTTGCTGCCAGGGTACTTTTTACAAGACTAAATTTCCAATTGTTAACCCTGAACATGACAGTAATACAAATGCAAACGTCTTTCTGCTTTCCCACTTGCAGAACTTTGATGCATTTTGGGCATAAGTGCACGTGCTCTGAATCTCTTTGTCTAGTGGTTAGTAAATTGAAATACTGGCAAGCATTCTTGTTGCTTCCAAAAGCCAAATACTACCAAACACATGTATTTTCAGATCTCTCTTAGAAGCTCTCTCTTGATCATATTATCCAGGAGGCAAGGGATCTTTTTAATTCTTTTTTTTTTTTTTTGAGGAGCTCTTCTTACACAGTGTGCTTTTGATGGATACAAAATGAAACTGCAATTACATTTGAGTAACTGATCCAGCTTTGATAAATTCTCATAATTCGTTAGTCACTACTATGTGAATTAAGGTGGAGAGAAATAATGGATGTAGGCTTGGAAACAACTAATGTAGACATTGTGTCTGATGCTATGAATGACGGATGTATCTAGGAGAAGAACTGCTTGATTGCATTCTCTGGTGACCTCCTGTGTAAAATTATTTTGTATGGTGAGTGGCTGTGTTCTAGTTTCACATTAAATATCTCAGAGGAGGTATTTAGTAGATATAACTGCAGTGGAACATTCTCTGGCTGCCTTTTCCTTCTTTTCAGTTTAAATCTTATTACAGGACCTATTGTTTCTCTAAATATTTTACCAATTCCTTTCCTTCCTAAACAGAATTCTTCCTCTGAGCATTTCTAAGCAAATTCTTCGTATCATATGTTTCAGTCAAGCTTTTCTCCTGGTTATATTGGTACATCGTCACTGAATTTAATTGGATCACATTGGTGTAATTGAGAGCAGAAGATTAGTTCCTTTAATCTTTATGCATAACTAATCTATTTCCCCAATCAGTTTTTGGGTTTTTTTTTTTCCCCCCTGCTTGGAATTTCTTCAAATTTGTCAACATCTTCAGGGTAAGGAGGTTCTCCCAGCTCTAATATCACCTGAATTCTTTTTGAAGCACAGAACATGTTTCCGCAGGCATGTTATTAATTATGGATATTTCCCTAATTCCAGTTCTCTGACTGTTGTCCAACAGTTCACATCTGCCTATCCACATCTGGTACAAATAAAGAGATTTTGCGTTTTTCATATCAGACATGTAATAATGACCATTTTGCTTTTGTTCTTATTTTTAAATCAAAGTTTGTAAATCCTTTTTATATAATCTCTTAAGCTTTATAATATTGCACAGGATGAAGCAGCTTTTTTATGCTTTACTTAGTTGTATTTACTTCCTTGCTTTTGGACAACTAGTGATTTGAGGTCTGAGACCTTTGTATCATTTCCCTTTTGAATATTTGCTCCATTTGGAGCTAGCATAACCCATAACTAGAATCAACAAAGTTATGCAAAGCTTCTTCATAAGAGGGATGAGCTGGAATAAAAACCACTCATGGGCTGCAGAGGCTGTGATGATGTGTTTTGTACCTGTATCGCCTTCCATTTGAGGAGCTTAATGCAAATTATTCTCTGTAAGCAATGGGAACATTAAGAGGCATTGTAGAGTTAATGGTCAAATTACTTTTTAAGAGGTTTAATTTTGCCTGTTCCTCCTTCCAGCCAACAACCTAAACGTGTATGTGCACATAGCTATCTAAATTGCTAGTTGTGCCAATCCCGTAATTGCCTTTGTACATACAGGTTTTGAGATTCCAGCTATTATAGCCCTGGCTTAGCTTCCCAATAAAGACTCTTCTCAGACTGTGGTTTCCTAACATAGGTAGGAACAACCCTGGCTCCCTTTCCCCCATTTAGTTGCTAACCTTGGTTTCTGCCAAAGCATGCTACAGAAATAAATTTTGTTCTTTTCTTTTTGCATTAACCATTTTGACAGAGAGGAGGAAGTTTCCGTAATGGCTCCTTTTAACAGAGGGGAGAGAGCACAACAGCAGGTCATCTCAATGACCCTGTCATACTCCCAGCTGTGTATTTGAGACAAAATGTTTTATTTGGGAACATACAATGAAATTAGAAGAACATTTTCAAGAAAAAACTGAGCATGATATGTATAATAAAGAAGGGAAAATCATACAAAGATTTTTAGATATAAATACTGACTATAGCTCTATCAGTGTAAAAAGAGTGGGGAGGGCTGTTGATGTGACCTTCATTTTGCTCTGTGAATACCTCTGTAATGTGTAAGGGGCTTTGCTTTGCAGAGGTTAATTGTAATTCAGAAAATACATTGAAGCCTGACTCCAGAAAGGCTCAGCTGTCTACGCTTGTCTAGAATGACTGACCTCATCAGCAGTACTACTGAACCTAAGTAGCATTCAAAGACATCTGGAAAACAAGACCACAGTAGGTTATGAAACACAGCTCCCATGGCTTCCATCCAATTGCTCGTTTTGTTAATGGCACAAGAATCTTTGAAAAGAACCAGTCTCTAATACATTTGAACTACCTCGCTCTGAAACACTTCCAGTCACTGCTGAATTAAGTACATAGTCCTAGCATTATATGCAATGTTGTACTTAAATTGCTTGTTTTGTTAATCAGTGAAACCAAAACACGCTACAAATGCATATACACAAACCCTGTGATGCTTAAAAACTGGATTATGGATTAATTAATTGCTTGTATTAGAATCACCTTGTTTTGGTTTGGTTTTTAAGGACTGATAATGAGACTTATATAGTGGGTTTTTAAAAGCCAAAATAGTCTATACACCCCTGGCACAAGAATCCTTTTTGACTGCTTTGCAAATCACCCACAAATATGTTCAAGTGAATCCATCCCTTGTTTAACTGGCTCTTGTAGTTCTTCTAAACTCAAACAATACATAAATACAGAACATATTTAGGCAGTTGTTGTGAGTAGTCAATAGGTGCATTGACTTTGACCATGAGAAAGAAAACCGCTTTTTTATTTTGAAGTACCGCTTAAACCTAAGATAATGGCCTATAACCAAACTGTGGTAATATTACAGTTCCTGGGAAGACACAGCTTTTAAGTTATGTGTTTCTATGGGGCATTTATCTGGTTCCAACAGGACACTTTAAATGTGCTATAAAAATCTCACAGTATTTTAAAGTCTAAAAAGAAAAAATATATTGACCTTTTCATCCACTTGACTTTTGTGGAATGCTGATAGTAAATGAAAAATACAGTCCAGGAGTCTTAATCTGCAGCTGTAGTTCCACACAAATCCTTAAGGTAAAATTAATGGTTTAACAAAGCTGCTTAACTACATTAAAATTATTATAATGCAAACACTCATGAATGGGAACAAATTTGGTTGTGTAAATAAAACACAGGCAACATACAAAAGCAGATATAAATTGTGAGTAATGCAAAACAAGCGTGTTTAGGTACCACCCTCTCTCTGTACCAGTGGGGCATGTACAGCCATACAAGTACTGTTTTAGACATTGTGTTTTGGGGAAGCTATTGGCAAACAAGATTTATGAATACAAAATAGAACTGAAAAGAAAGTCTGTTGCAGCTCTAAATAATATCATACCTATAATAAGAGAAGCTTGTCTTAACTGTTACTGAAGTTCCCAAGTGATGAAGAGTCTATAGTCTCCCTGTTACCTGCTTACTTGCTCCTTAAATAGGAAGATTTTCTTAATATCTAATATATATGCTGCAAATTAAGCCCATCATCTCATATCCTCCCAGAATGGATGAGGAAGACAGATGATTGTGATAGTCTTCCCACATTCTTCTACTGAACTTTTTTGTGCATATTCCCTTAATTTTCTCTTCTGATAGCCAGCCAGCTCGTTATCTTTTCTCATAAACTGTGGATTCAAGGCATATCTTTATATTTGTTGGTGATCTCTGGGCTTGCTCTGGTTGGTTTGCACCCCTCTCATCCATGCTTATGTATGAGTTGAGGTTTGCCAGGCAGATCAGTGAAGTATCAATAATGAGTAAGTTCTAATATAAAAGTTTGAAACAATAAGGAATAGTTTGTTCACATCTAATAATGGGAAAATCTGAAACATCCACTTATTTACAGTCTATTTGAGTAGCTGTAGGTGTTGAATATAGGTCTTATCAGAGATCAGCATTCCTTATTAATCTGCTTCCTTCTACAGAAGAAGGAAAAAGTTGATGAGATGCATTCATGTGCAAAGGAATTTCAGATTCACTTATAGCAAAGCAATGATCCATCAGAACTGCTGCTGACTTTGAAGGATAAAGAAACACAGATTTTTCCCTGTGCATGGTGCCCTCATGTGGCTTTGATGTTCAGCTTCTTCCAAATTAATTAAATACATTACTGCATGGCTGACACTGCTGCTGTGTAAGATGTAAAGAATAATTTGCCTGTCTAGCTTTGTATGTTCTGTGAACACCGCACCTTCTGGAAAGCTAAAGCACAGTGTGCCATATGGCCAGTTGGATTCGGATATGGATACACAAACTCCTTGAGTTCCCTTACTCAGACCAAGAACATTTCTCACAGTCTTCACACATTGATGTATGTGATTCAGACCTGACTCCTGCAAGGGTTTTTAGGGCTAAAAAATTTGTGCTAGAGTCGCTGCCTCTTTGGTGACACTGTTAAAAATGCCACCAGAGATCTCCTGGTGCTTTTAAAGAACTACAATTTTTTTGTTTTCAACTCCAATGTTAGGTCACATTTTTATACTGTATACTGAGATAAAATGTCAAGAAATAGAGTTTAAAATGTACTTCCTCAGCTAACTTAAAATTGTTCCATTTTTCTTCCAGCTACAGCTGCAGTATGACAAATAAATTTCTATATTTAATACTGTAAAATATACACAGTATTTCTTTGCACAGCACTTCTGAGTCTGTCATTAGAATATTTCTAAATTACTGATCTAGAAATTCCACTTTAAAACACATCATTTAGCCCCAAGCATTATGCAAAAAACTTTATATAGCATATTCATTGCGTGTCCATAAATTATAATAATAAAACTCTTGTGCAGGCAAGAGGTGCCTCTAGTTGCTGTGGAGCCTGCTGGTGTGGTTTGATGCCATGGG
The DNA here is from genome assembly GCF_000700745.2 of Antrostomus carolinensis. NCBI lineage: Eukaryota > Metazoa > Chordata > Aves > Caprimulgiformes > Caprimulgidae > Antrostomus > Antrostomus carolinensis. The sequence goes on from NW_010328889.1 coordinate 22,883, forward strand.
TTTCTTGTCCTGTGCTTTCTAAAGGTGCTTATCCAAACTTTTCTTTACAGCTGGATCAGATAGATTTAATAGGTATGGAAATTTTCTATCAGCTTGAAAAGACTATACATTTTTAAGAGACTGCAGAACTGTGAAACATTTGAAATTTTACTTTGTCAAATTTTTGGATGGAATGGCACAGAATTTAAAATTCTGATTAAAAATTTAAAAAACCCCTCACTTTCTTGTCATCCATACTACTATGAAAAGAGACATACAGGGAGTTTGAAAATTAAGATGGATAAGGTTCTGAATCTAAAACAGCTGAAATCAGGCATATGCTTGTTAGTATGATTATCTAATGAACATATTCATGCGAGTACCTGCGTGACAGCGGTCGTATAGCCTTTGATAAAGCTTGGCCAACAGTACTACTGGGAACACTGGGAAGCTGTGTATCTCTGTAAGCATTGCATTTCTTTTTCTCCTGCTTTTTCTACAGCATCGGAATCCAGCTGTAACTTTGAGTAATTCCATCAGAAAAAAAGTGCCAAAACTTTGAATGCTTCTATATTTTGGCAATGCTGATGGCATCTCCTCTGCTTCCCTCTTCCCTCTTCTTTTCCCCTTTTTCTCCCAAATTGGAGTTATATTAATATACTACTTTGAATCCACACTACTTAAATTCTTCACACCTGGAATTCACCCAAATGTCTCTCCAGTTTGTCTTGGAGCACAAATACTGAACAGAGCAAGTAAGATTTCAAGACAGTTTTTTCTTTGATCTTTCTTGTCCTTGTAATACCAAACCTAGCAAAACTAGTCACATTTTCTTGCTGATAATCTCACTCAGAACTTTTCTGAGTAACATGTTAGTTCTGATAATATTGGAGGTAGACTGAGAAATTTAGCATAATTACTAGTAAAAATTATCTATATAATCTTATCTGTGCATGCAATTCCAAAAATCCCATGTAGATTAATCCACAAAACCCAATGTATGATTCACAATACAAGTATGGTAGATGTGTAAGCATAGAATTTGACTCTAATGTAGAAGTGAAATGTTTTTAATGTTTAGCAGTTTAACCAAGCAAGTGAATACACTTGGTCAAATTAAAATATCTTATTATTTATTCACATAGAAACCCATAAATTTTAGGGTTTGTAGCACAAAACTTTTTGATAAAAAAAAGAAAACAAGCTATGCCATATAGCTTCTTCACTCTCAATAAAATAGCATCATTGCAGTTAAACCTAAGATTGCAATAAAAATGAAACATTCCAGATTACATCAGTTGGAGCACAATGTGATTACTATAACAAGAAAATCCTTGTCAGAGATTTTACCACAAGGAAATATCAATAGCTAACACCCATATTCTCCAACTAGATATCAATAATATTTGAGTAGATCTCAGCATAAAAGGCACAAAACACAAAGCAAACCATGCCTGTGTCATTTGGCACAAAGAAGCATTGACATTTGTGCAACATGGAAAAAGATCAGCATTTTTCCAGACTTTTCCAGTACCACAGATAGTTAAGGAACAGATCTTCCCCTTAATGCCAGTGTAGCAGTATGCCAGTACAGGTGGCAGTGACTACAAGAAAAGAGGAATATATAGAAAAGAATACATCCGTACCCTTCCAGGAAATCTTAGCTCACGTCTTGAGGAAGCTGCTGCTATAGTATTGTCAATAGTAAATAAATACATTGCAGCCTTTTAATAATACAAGCACTGGCAGCTAGCACTTGTGGGGGTTGTAAGAATGTTAACAGTGCCAGAACCCCTCGTAGATACAGGTTTACCCCTTGTATTTAAACACGTGATGCCAGCTCCCTCTTTGCTTCAAATAAGCTTTTTCAACAAAGTTTGAGTCCTTGAAAGAAAATACTATTTTCAGAAGGGATTGAATGCTGCCTATTGCACAGGCAAATGGCTTTTCTGTTTTTAAGGTGCTTCAGAAACAAGGATCAAATATCTGTGGTATTTCCTTCTGTCATCATACAAGCATCTTGTTAGCAGCCTATTTGCTATATTTCTATAACGAGCCTATCTTCATCATCACTGCTAGTGTCATCATACTCAACTCTGGTTTGCTTCCTCATCATCTCTAAACCTCTCTTTTTGTATGCCTTGGAAGATGTTACCGAGTAAGTCTTGAACTCAGGGGACTGGAGAGTAATTGGGGGGTTTTTAAAGGTAGTAGTAGCTGTTTCGTGTGGCCTTCTATAGCGATTTGACTGCAGGTGGGTTCCATTCTTGTCTGCACTTCCATAAAGGTCAAGGATTTTTTGAGAAAAGTTTGCCTGCTCTGTGTTTTCTACACTGGGTAATTTAGCCCTGGTGCCTGACTCGAGAAGAGACTCTGCTTTTGATCCAAATAAACGTGAACATCCAGGCTGGGAACTGGGAGTTGGGTTTTCTTTTGGAGATGAATATGTGTTTTCTTCAGGTGGAGGTTTCTCTCTTCCCGAGGCCTGGATCACTGGGTCTGATGTACCAAGTCTTTGACTTTCTGACTCCACATTTAGTAGGTTTTCCTGGTTTGCTTCTAGATGTAAGGAAAGAGGACCAGTAGTCTCTGAGTTTGTGCTGGCAGGTTGGTCACCTGTGCCTGTATTTTTTAAATCAGAAGGGCAAGACCGAAAAGAAGATGCCATTGAGTGGCTCTGAATGTTTGGCTGCGACTGCCCTGGGAGTGATCGCTGGAGCACAAGTGGTTGTGTCACTACACAGCAGATTTCCACGTCACTGCTGACGTGCTGCATGGTTGTATTAACTGTGGATGAAAAGCAATGAGCTGTCATAGGTATTTCCAGAGGAGCTGTAATGTTCTGAAAAGAGAATTTTGTTCTTGTATGTTCCCTGATTTGCCAAGAAATGTCCTGTAGAAATTAGGGGGAAAAAGAGAAATTTACATTTAAAATTTTCAGTCTAGAGCAATTCCATCCTTTATAAACATGCAATGATAACTAGGTTGACTATATCAGTAGAAAATATTTACCTCTGCTATAACTCATAGCAACTGAGTAATTAAGTATAATGTTAACCTTTATTTATAAAACTGTGATTATATTTGCACTTGGTTTTTTCATTACTGCAGACCAAGTTACTCATCCCTCTTCTGAGAAGAAACCTTTTTTTTTCTCCCAGTGTGTGTGGGAGGTGTAGTAAAGGATGTATTTTTTCCTCAGGTTTTTCTTCTTGGTTAGGTGATGGATCATCCTGATTTATGGATGATGGGAGTTAGGGGTTTCAAGCTGCATTCTTATGTACTCTCTAGGATAATGTTCTTTTCATTAAGATATTTTAATATACATATTGCAACGATGTGTGTGCAAGGTGGGGGGGAAGGTTTGTGATGAGTCTGTAAAAAATATTACAATGTCTGAGGTGGTGAAATACGTGTAGGAAAGAAGAGTGCTTAGGGAAAAAAAACATTTTAAGGATTAGGTTCCTAAGTATGATATTGCTTATGCTACAGGAAGAACCAGTGCTCAGTGCTCATGCTACATAACAACAGTCTGGCTCAGTAGCTTTTGTTTTCAACTGTGTCCAGCAGAAATCTAGGGAAAAGTCTGAGATTTAGGACAAGCACAGAAGACTCCCAGAAGCTGTGCTGACACTGCATACAGCAGCACTGTCTGCAGCACGTGCAGATGTGTCTAAGCCTCCTTCCGGCTGATGCAGCTGTCGGCAGCACTGAAACCACAGCAGCACTGGCTCCCACAAAGGGCTAAAGAAATTCAGTTGTGAGGCTGGATACACCTTGTTTGCACCACTATGTAGCCATTACCACCCTCCCCGTGTTTCTGGTCTCAAGCTTTCTGTCTCTGTCTCAGGATACTCTGCACTACATCTATTGGCACCTCCAACATCGGTGTTAATCAATCCTCTGACAGCAAGCATGAAAAATGTCCTTTTTAATTGATGCAAGTTTAATTGTTCTCTAAAAAAAAATAAAATGACTAAGTTTTCATTATATTTTAACCCCCAAAACACCTTTAACACATTTTTAATCAAAATCTATGATACAAGGTAGTCTCAACTGGAACTTTAAAACAGCTGAATATAATTCAAGTTTCAATTGCCAATACCTTTTTTTTTTCTTTTAAGCAAAAGTAATTCATGAATTAAGGTACCATACTTACTTTTTTATCCATTTTGCCTTTTTGTTTAACATGGTTTAGATTTTCATTATGGGAAAATATTCCTGAGTTATTCTTTCCTCCTTTTTTCCTCCTGCAAAGTGGCTTGTCTGAGGTGGAACAAGATGTGGTTTTTTGCTGGTGTAGGTAATTTTCTATTGAAAAGAGGTTGAAGAAACTTTTACTTGGTTTTTTATTCCCCCAAATGCTAGAGCTTACTAAATTTCCTATCATATCACTGAATTAATTTCTATGTTTTTAATATTTTCTGTAAATTTTTATTCTAAGCCAGATACATTTTCTCATTTACTGTATATGCGTTTTGGGGTTTTTTTTTCTATTGGCCATTACTGTCCTGCAATGTAACAGCTATTCATATCTGCTATGAATGAGCACAAGGTATTATCCCTGCTTCCAAGGTGACTGTGGCATTAACATCATTTGCATTAATACCACTAAATAAATGGGAGCCTGGTAATTGAAACACAGAAAACAAGTCAACACACCAGACACATTTCACACTGCAAACATACAATCTTGCCTCAGAAACTGATAAAGATCCGTCTTAAAACTAATTAGGCTTCTAGTAGAAGGTTATTTCGAGCTATTTCTTTTTAAAATACCCTCCTAATTGTCAAATTCACATATGTAAGTAGGTGTATGAAAATCATTGTGTGTTTGGTTCTGAAAATGTGTGAGATGTTTGCATTTTTACTCACAGAACATACTGAAGAACAACAGTGGTTTTGCAGTTCCATGTGGAACAGGTGCACACTCTGCTAACATTCATTCTCTTAAAAAATAAACATTCAATACATTAAAAAATATTCAGAATACTTACCTTGTACCTTTGATTGAGAAGAATGGCACTTCTTATGCTTATTAAATTTACAGGGTTGTGATGAATAGCCCTTTTTCAAAGCATCCAGTGTTCTATTGGGAAAACAGTGCCACTTGCTTAGTCGGTTCAGCTGAGCATATCCATGTACGTGCCTCCCTCTGCACCTGCATTGCCAATTACATTGAAAGGGGAAACAAATACGTGCTATTGAAAAGCAGCCACAGTAGAATAATACCACATGGTCAGGTAAATTGAAGTCTAACAGCAACTTAGAGAAGTTTGCTTTTATCAACTAAAAAAAAAAAAACAAAAAAACAAACAGAACAACAGGATTTTAGGCAAGAGACACACAATTATTTTATTACATTTTTCCTCAGTAGCATTCAGTAAATGCTTGGTTTGCTAAGACAAAAGGATTCACGAATAACAGAACCTTTTTCCTATATCTAGAATTTTAAAACAACATACTTCATAAAGGTTTGAATCATACAGGAGTCACCTGAGACTGCATAGTTGTTGGCTTTTTCAATTTTCACTTCACTTATGTGCTACCCATTCATCATCGCTGATGAACAACAAGTATTTCAGTTATTTGGAAAACTTGTGCTGAATAATCCAACTCTGCTTTGTGTTCTACTCTAGCTAGATCTTTCAGTGACTCTTAACAATTAAGATTAAAGTACCATGGAAGGTTCCATTCCTATATGGATAGAATCAGTCACTATACTGGCAGTAATAAGTAAATCTGAGGTGACGTGCTTATTCAGTGTAGTTTGGTTTGGTGTATTAGAAAAATATATTACATTTAATGATTAATCGTTTGGTCAGTTACCTTCTAATACATATGACCTGATCTTTCAGGACCCTGTACTTAATTGATATAGCCAAATAAACAAACTCTGAGATGAGCAGGAAAAACAAACCAAAACAAAAAAAACCCACCCAAAACCCAGACGATAAAGAAGTCCTAGAAGAATGTCACTAGACTGGAAAACAGAGTCTTCTATTTTTGTTCTTACGATCCTTCAAAATTGCAGTGCTGTTTGCCAAACTAGACACGGTGATTGAGTTACTGGCATTGATACGTCCACAGGGGAGTCACTCTGTCTGATTTTGGTCATGAAATAAAATAAGAGGGATGTATGCACACAGTATGTGTTTCTTATTGAAGCAATTCATCAGACCTGCTACCCCACACTCTTGAAAGACTAGAGGCTAAATCTTCCACTGATATAACAGAGAAACTGTGCTGCTTGATACAACGTGCCTTTGATAGTTTTATACTCAAATTCTTCTGTATTCTCTTGTGAATACAAGTTCAGGATATAGATCTTTTGAGGACAAAAGGGTCTCTCTTGCACACTGCTTTTAGCTGTAACAGGATTAAAAACTGAACTATTTTGGTTGCCTTTAAACAAAAGTAAATGCTGGCAATTTTGACAGGTAAGAATCATGTTCTAAAGCATGAGAGTTAACTGACCAGTCATCATGTTTATTTGGTACATATCTGTTTTGCTTAGAAAAGTCTGTTCCTGATAGTGAACAACACATTGGTTATTTTTTATAGCTTACCTTTGTGGAACTGCTGCAATGTGGGAATAGCTTGTTCAAAGAGATTTATTTTTTCCCCTGATTTTGACAAGGTTGAATTTTGGGGATGACACCCATTTTAGGAAAATAATGTCTGTATCTAGGAAAGCTGAAAACTATATTCCTTACCATTTTGGGGTACCTTTAATCTTTTTCTGTTTGTGGCTCCTCTTGAGTTTATTTGTTGAGAGTTTTTCCTTTTTGCAAACTACTGTTTTCTTCTTTTGCTCTGAAATATTTTTGAAAGCACCACCAGGAGCTGCTGAGCTTAACTGTTGAGAATATTGGAAAAAATGAAGTACATTAAAGGTGTGAATTACATTAACTGGGAGATAGAAATCTGTGCTCTTTTAAAATAGCACTAAATAGCATAATAAATAAATAGCACAACTCTGAATTTTTCCTAGAATTTTTGTGTTAGCTTTTTCTAGTCACTTTGTCCATCTGCTTTCATAAAATAAAACAACTCATTGCTTTTGTGGCTTTTCTTTCATATGTGTATGTACTTTTGTATTATTCTTCCAATATAAAAACTAAGCTTAGTCTTGCAAAGCTGTTCTAGGATCTGTACAGACAGATTTACCTGAAAAAGAAAGGTCTTCGAGCCTTAAACACTTTACAGGGTACAAATGCAGTTTGGTTTTGTTGGCATTTCAGTGTATCTAACTGATGAGAGATCTAGTACACAGGCTGTCTTTGACTCCAAGTATCTCCAAGTATAATGAAGTCTTGACATTAATGATCTACTTAAGTCCTACTCTAATTAAAATATTAATTTAAAATTAAAACAGTGAACTACATAGGCTGTTACAGAAGAACATAAAATATATTCATAAGGGGAAAAATCAAGAACTAGAAATACACTCTTCTCACTAGACAGCATTCCTTCTGAAATTCCTGAGTGAAAGAAACTTAAATACTCACACAAAAGCATGTATTTTTCATCCACCAAATGTGTATGCAACTTATCTTAAAAAAAATATTAATTGTAAATTCTGTATTGACAAATGCCTGTAAATGTCCATAAATACACTTCTGATAATTGTTTTATTTTTCTAGAAGTGTACAGAGGGTTCAGCTGATTACACCCTCTTGACGACAGAAATAGGATTATTAATATTACCTCCTGCATCTGTTGTCCTTTAGAAAAGGATGAAACCACTGGTTTTAAACTCCTGTTTGTTAAGCCATATGCCACAGTCTTGCTAATATTTTTCATTTTGCAAATAGAAATGTCGTATTTTGACAGTGTGAATTCATTGCTAGATTCCTTGTCACAGGTGTGCATGGAGGAATAAGCAGAGTCCGCGTTCCCCTTCTGCTCAGCAGGCAGAGGGAGGCTCCTTGTTAAACAACACCAAGTTAATTGAGGTTCAGCATTTAGTGATGGGAAGGTGCTCTTCATGCTCGATGCTGTTAAACTGCCAGAGTAGCAAGTCAAATTATTGTGGGGTAGTGCTGGGGATTCTTTACAGTGAGTGGTGAGGGTGTGGCAACACAAAGTGCCAGAAGAATGGCAAAAATCAGTGGGGTTGTCTGTTGAGCTCTGAGAATGCTGCATATCCTGCAGCGTTGGTGAAATATCCTTAACAATGCATGAACTGCCACCTCTGTCCCATCCTGTGGCTGCTGGCTCTGCACCCTTGCTAGAGGCTGACGTCATTATCAAAGAGTCACTTCCTGAGCAAAGATGATGTAAAACCTTCCTCTCTTCTTTGATGTCAGCTGATATGAAAACACCACTTGTATACGTGGAAGTAAAGCATATTTTCTTCTTTGGGGTCTGTGTAGAGGAAGTAGTTACACTTACCCACTTCTCTTCTGTTTGCCTTTGATAATTTAATTTGGTTTTGTTCTGTTTGTTTTTCCAGGCATCTCTTATAATATCCTGCTGCCTGAAGTTTTGGTTATAAAACGTGTTATCTGCTGTGGTTAAGATATTTGCTGTTTCTGAATTGATTGGTGAACAAAATACTGGAGTTTTCCAGTTTGCATGTAGGTTGCATCGGAACTCTCCTTTGCCGGCTTTTTGTCTTACTTGAAAATTTAAAGGGGAACAAACCAGATCATTAGAATGAGAAGTGGCTGATGTGCTGTTGGAAGAGCAGGGGGGGCTGGTCAAGGTGTCTGTCACAGAGGTGCAAGGTGTAACCTTCTGTTCTGATCTAAGCAAAAGTGACAAATCTGAGGCTCTCTTGTCTTGCGGCAATTTAAGGATATATTTTGGAGGAAAGGCATTTTGTTGTGGGACTGGAGTTAAATGACCAGTTTGCAGATGAGTTTTAGAAGACACGTCAACAGCATTGTCAGTGAAAAGTGGCTCTTTTGCTCCTGTTTTCACAACACATGTTTTGACATCTTTATCTGTTGCATTGTGCAAGGCAAGAGAATTGCAATCACTTTCCTTTAACTCGGGCCCTGAAAATGCCCCAAACGAAGCTTTTGAGATTCC
>NW_010328889.1:31914-58302 GCF_000700745.2 Antrostomus carolinensis
ATGTGAAAGAAGGTTAGCGTCACTGTAATTAAGAGCTTTTGTGGGAAACTTGATTGTTTTCATATACTCCACATTCTCAGTACCTCCAGTGGCTTCATTAATTCCTGTGCTTAATTTTTGCTCCTCTGCTTTACTGAAGAATTTCACTGGTGCTGTGGAAAGACACTGAGTGCTAGTGCAATAGACTCTCTCTGCTTCATTTGCTGCATTCTTTTCACTGCTGGGACTAGGGCAGGACTTCGAAATAATGTTTTGTGTCTTCTCCACTTCAAATTTCAGCTTTTTTCTCTCTGATGGTAAATTCTGGGGTTTCCCTGCAGCTCCTCTGTTGTTGCAATGGACCCACAGGGCCGTCAGGGCATGCTGGCCAGTTTCCTTACTCCTGCTATGGTTTTCATAACTTTTTGAAGTGCTTTTACAATCTGATTCAAATGTGCTGGATTCTTTCCCAGGGCTTGGTTTTTCCCATTTGCTACTCTGTACTGGCAAGCAGTCATCATTCCTTCTGTTAGTGTTCAGCTGACACCGTGTATTTTGAAGCCTGAGCTCACAGCTGCTCGGAGCTAGTAATGCGCTGTTGCCACCTGTGTATTTATCTGTGTCACTGCCACTGAGGTCTGGGGGAGTTTTGCTCATTACAGTACGTGCACCAGCCCTTATGGAATGGCATGTCTCCATTACGTAGGTTACGCTGTCTGCAGTCTCCTCAGAGGACACATTCTGTAGAGTATAATTACCATTAGTGCAGGTTTCTGATTTACCAGTGTTTAAACCTGTTGTCACAAGAGAGGGAAGACTGTCGCTTACAGAGCTCCTGCCATCTCTTTCCTCAGTAATTTCAGTACTGTTGGCTGATTCCTTTGAATCAGGAGTGAAGGTCATGGTATCTGTAATCTTATTCCCCCTTTGTTTAATTTTCTTGGCATTTTGACTGCTTTTCATTTTTTGGTAGATTTTCTTAAATGTTTCGTCTCCATACATTTGCCATTTTTCTTGAGAGAACATCTTTAACTTCTTTTGATTGTGTTTCTTATTTTTAGCACTGATTACTTCTCCAGGCCCAAGCTTTTTACTCCCTTGAAACTCCTCTGAAAGAGGAGGATGATCGACCACGTTATTTAGTGGCAAATCATCCACTGCTGTTTGTCTGACTAGAGCTCGGGGATGGCTGTTAGGAAAATCCACTGAATTTGCAGCAAGATTGTTGCTAGGCAGCAGAGCAGCAGTGCCTGTATTTACAGACTGCTTAGTAAGAGAAGGGGGTTGTGAGCAACCTGCTTTGTCATGTACCACTCTTGTGCTCTCCACAAAGGGCAAAGAGTTGCTTCGTGTGACAGGCACAGTATCTACCATCGTGGAGAACTGGGTGGGAACTGAATGAAAAAACACTGGCTTGCATTTTTCTAGGGGTGCAAAGGTAGATTTTGCTGAACTAAGGGAAAGATTCTTTTTCCTATTTACATCACAAGTTTTGATGTCAAAATGGAAAGAGTCCTTGTATGTATAAGGCATTGGCAGATCAATGCTTCCCTGTTTAGAAAGGACAGTTTTTCTGGGCCTAACGTTGTCTAACTGGGTATCATCCACCACACTTTTGTTATGAGAAATAAGTTTTGAAATGTGTTCTTCCAGCCTCTTTTTCTCTAGCATCAGGGCTGTAGCTTTCTCAGCTGCCTCTAGCTTTGCACTGCTTCCGGAGGCACACCTTAAGCTGCTGAAGGCAGTTTCATTTTCCAGTTCTGTGCTGTGTTCATAGAGACTATGCAACGGGCTGGATGGTGCCATCTGTTGCTCTGTACTATCAGAGCGTGACAGATACCCTGAGTCAGTGCTCTCACACTTCTTTAGCTTGCACTCAAATGGCTTATAATCCCACTGTTTTTCTGAAGAGGTTGCTTGCTGCCTTTGCAACTGAATATGCTTATTGGTAGTTGGAGTTCTTTGCTCCTGTATCTTCTTTCTCTGGCACTGACCATTTGGCAAAGCTCCTGGAGATGATGAACTTCGAGGTTCTCTTTCAGGAACCCCCTGATTAGCCTTCGAACTAACAGACTGATTTGTTGCTTCTTGATTTGCTGAAGCGAATGCTGAATTGCTTGTTGTAGGCAGTGAAAGGTCATTAAGTTTCTTAGTGTCTGTTACAGCACTGGTCTCTGAACTCATTTGTTTCTTCTGTATCCCCTTGTCTTTACAGCTGCTACTAAGTAGTTTGCTGCCTTGATGTGATGAGATGCTCTCTGTTGATTTCTCATTTTGCTCCAATATGCCACTGTTGTCAGAGTCTGAGGGCAATCGGGTGTTGTTGACATGAGTTTGAGTTCTTCTGTGTTTATACAAGTTGCTTTGAGTTTTAAATGCAATACCACAAGTGGTGCATGGAAAAGGCCTCTCTCCTGTGTGAGAGCGAATATGTTTCTCAAGGACACTTGGCTTCGAACAATCTCGTCCACAGTGTTTGCAGATATATTTCCCAGCTTTTTTTGATTTTCCTGGGCTTCCAATAGGTGCATTTATGCAAGAATTTGGTGATGATAAAACTGGTAAAGTGCTCACTATGTTCAGTGTTAGAGTTTGCCCAATTTGTTTCTGAAAAGCTGACCGAGGCTGATCTGCGCCTTCAGATGGAACAAGTGGATTCAGGATCAGAGGTATGTTACTGCTGTCGAGATTTACACAGCTCCTGCCAGTCACTAACTGGCTGTTTGGCTGAAAGCATCCTGCCTGGACGGGCTGATACAGTGGTATGGTAAGGGCTTTGAGATACACAGGTTGAGCCAGTGCTTGCTCCTGTTGAGGAATCACACTGCCTTGGCTGAGATCTGAAGAACCCTGTGCAGGCTGAAGAGAAGAGGTTGGAACTGGTCGATCTGGTAGTGCAACTGTAAGACCAGGCTTCTTCTGTGCCTCCATTTCAAAGGTTATCTGCCATATGCTCACGTATCTGTAAGGGAGGGGAAACAAAACAAGTAGGACTCTTCAGATAGCAAAATAAAATAAACACTTTCAACTGCTGGACTGGGAAAGTTAGCAATTAAGAATATCACAAATCTTATATGCAGGCATTATACAGACAATAATTACTTAATCTTGCAATTAAATTGGTTCATCTTTAATTTCTTAGCTAGGAATTAAAGTTCAGTACAATGTAAAGAACACTGAACATTGCACGTAACATTTAAAATAAGTAGCCAAAGTACTAGAAATAAATCTGAGTATCAGATTTGCAAATGGAAGCTCTCAGTACCCCAGAAATAATACAATTTTAACCTCCTGTAACCATATTCCCATTATGTATTTGTACCATATTTTTTAATTTAAGAATTTACATTAATAATTGTTAATATAGAAACAGAGAACAATTATGGTTAGAAGGGACCTCAGGAGGTCTCTAGTCCAAACACCTGCTCAAGGCAGAGTTAGCACTGAGGTCAGATGAGGTTTCTCAGGGTGTTACCCAGTCTGGTTTTGAAAACCTCTGAGGATAAAACCTGCACAGCTTCTTTGGACAACCTGTTCCAAACACAGGACATTAACCACGGCTGCACAGTGTCTGTGTTTACCAACTTCAGTGAGGTAAGGCTAAACACATTGCAACAAGTGATGCAAAATGAAAATGTGTGAACAAAATGAAATGGATGTCCTGTTACACAAGTGAGATTTACATAAATATGTACAAAGTAGAAAAGACAGTATTATAGGAAAATAGTGGGATAAATTAAAGCTGTCTTTTGTGTAGCCCAAATTAATTTTCTCTAATTAGAGGAGATGTTATTGTATACTGCTTATTTTTAGATGCTTCCAATGCCAGATGAAAATATTTTGTAGACACAGTTTTTGGAAAAAGTGAACCTGTTCTTATGAAATCTGTCCAGATGTATTCAGGGTTGGTGCTGGTGCAGACTCCTTTAAAAGAAAAATTGCTTGTCCTTTTTCTTTGTTAGAAACAAACTAGGAAACTATCAAAATAAGCTAGCTGAAAATTATTTTTGGAAGTGATAGAGGCATCAGTATAACCTCTTGTAATTATAGTTTGGGTGAAAATTAGAAGGTGATCTGTGAATGTTTATTTAAATTCTTATTCAGCTACACTCACAGCTCTGTATCCATTGGCTGTTATGAATAATAGGTTGTTCTTGTGCAAACAGGCACAAAAACCCATTTGAAACAACATAATCAGTGGCTTAAATGCAAAATCTGCGATTTGTTGCCTTATTGCATAATCTGTACTGGTGGTTCTGTACCCTCCTTGGATCATTTTAATAGGTAATCATTACTGGGAAACAGTAAAAAAAATTACTCAGAAATGGTGTTTGAAATCTGGACTGGTTCCATATCACACACACACTACGTTACCTTTATTCAAAACAAACTCTCTGTTGTGTGTATTCCTGAGAATTTTGCAAATAGTTCACATGAAGAAGAAATAGCAAACTCAATGCAATTGGGTTTGAGTATAAGTGGTTTAACTCTGAGCCCACTGCAGTTGCTAGCAAGCTTCTCAGTTACTTCAGTGGCTCGTTGGCTGTTTTGTTGATGCAGGTAATGCACGCAGAGAAGCTGATGTTACTGTTAGAGCAGTTAATAGAGCTGGTAAGTTGATATAAAATTGGATGGAGATCCAAGAGAAGTTCTGATACTTGACAATTTAAAATGATAGCATCTCAATCATGTCACATGAAAAAATAGGAAAACAACTTTCTATTAATGATCAAATGGAACAGGTTAAGGTAAATGAGTTATGTGCTCAGTAATAAATGTAATTAGCATATTAATAAATAGAGTAGGAATTCAGGTAGTTTCATAGGAAATGTATGCACCATTGAAACGGAAAGATAAAGCAACCCTCTTGGTTATCAGTCTTCTGCAAAGGAAAAGGTTTTGCATATTAGGATATTGCCTTTAATCCCACTGATTATTTCACCCCTATGTGTAGCTCACAATGCAACTGTAAATACTTGTCTCCCTGAGCAACAGAAATCTAATATACCAAGAACCTGGTGCCTATTACTCTGCACTCCTCAATTGGCACCACTTCTGGAAGTTCTGGTGCTGGCTGGCAACTTACGATTCACAGCCAAGGCTTCTTCCAGTTTCTCTCTGATCTGCTTTGCTTATTGCAAGAATTGGAAAAATGGAGTAAAAACCAGCAATGCAGTCCCTGGGATTTGTTCTCTGACTTTCCTTCTGGTCACAAGCAAGGCCATCAGCTTCTCTGCGTGCATTACCTGCATCAACAAAACAGCCAACGAGCCACTGAAGTAACTGAGAAGCTTGCTAGCAACTGCAGTGGGCTCAGAGTTAAACCACTTATGGGAAAGGTATCAGTGCCTGATGGGACACTCTGTCTTCACTCAAAGATTTTAGTGTAATAAAAATCTCAGAAAACAACTTGTAAAATCCAATGTGTTCCTCTTTTCTATATATTTTTTCCTTAATTCCAAATATATTTTATAAAATTTGCTTCATTTCATCAGCACTGTTATAATTGTCTAATGTTGGATTAGACAACCAAAAGATTTTTATCGTCTATATGGCACACATAAATGCACTGTCAACTGCCCTTTGTTATTAACAAAAATATTAAATAAACATGTAACTACTTATTTCCTGCACTTACATATAATTTTTAGCACACCACTGAGAGGAGCATCATAGTCTTTAAGCAGATGCAGTGTTCAATCTGCTGGCTTGGTCTACAGATACAATCTGCAGACATGATAGAGTTAGTTTATTTTTGTAACCACACAGAAGCAGCTTTTCAACATTCTGAGCATACATAATATACAATATTATACTAGAAGTCTTTGCCTTTTTTAAAAGCTTTTGGTGATCTCTACCTTAAATAAAATACCAGAGACTATACAGAATTGGAATCCTCTTTAGTCTGTAAATAATTTTAGTTTACATACCTTTTATTGAGCCAGGCATTTCAGCAAAAGAAGCCTCATTTCTGTCAATACTTGATGCAAGCAGAGAGAAACAAGGACAAAGACTTGAAACAGATTAGAAGTAGGAAGTTGTTTTTTTCTTTCTTTTTTTTTACATTGGTGTCACAGTAACAACCTTCAGAAAACAGGAAGAGATGAAACGGAAGAAAATGAAGTAGCATTTCAATCTCTTTGTATCCTTTATCATTATTCATGTAGGAACCTATAAACAACATCAGATGTCTTTGAAACATAGGCATTTTGCACACTGCATTCAGTTGTTTCATTCAGTGAAACACCCTGACACAATGGTAGAATTTTTTTCTTTATACCCATGAAGGTAATTTGCTTTAACTTTACAGTAGAGATAGCTCTTAAAATGTGTTGGGAAAGAAAAGAATGGTGGAGAGAAGACACTCGCTACATACAGAATGCTAAACTCACCCAGTGTGGGTGTTACCCACCTGCGTCTAATGGTGCCCTGCAGTAGGGAAGGAAGCAGTAACTGGGAGGGAAAAATTTGTGAAAAACTGTAGGAAAAACAGGATAGGGGACACTCAAGAGAAGTGAAAAGATCATTTTAAGAGTTTAGATTTCGTTTGGGGGTTGACTTCATAAACAGTCCTCAGCTACAGCCATCAGCAGAGCCAGGGTGTCCTGTTAGGGGCACAGCTGCTCTTTGTGCAAACACCTGCTTGAAATAGGGGCTGGAATGGCTGCCTCCTCCACTGCTGTTAGACTAAGGAAATCCCAAACTGGAAGATGCATTCCCTATAATATTACAAAATCAGCATAGCTGGCCTGTAAGAATTCCTTAGGAACACTATATTTGGGAAGATGTAGCTTTTGATGTGGTTAGAACTTACTGTGATGGGCATCTGCCCAGTTCAGATAGCTGCAGCCTGTACCTTGTAAGTTGGATAATGGTGAAACTGTAAAATTATGATTGTTTATCCAATACCCACTTCAGGGCAAGCTCTTTCTTTTAGTAATTCATATGATAGACTAATGATGAGGTGTCAATGGATTTTCATTCTGCAGAGCTTTATTGATCTTGCACAGTTTTGCCTGTTGTTTGGATTGCTTTCAGTTTCTTTCTGTACTCTATTTTAGTAGGCCTCTATTTTTGGATGTGGAGAAAAATTTCTGTCTTATTCTTCCTGTCTTTCTTGCACGTCATTTAGTTATTCAGAGGGCAAAAAAGCTCTTAACAGGGCCTAGTACTGTTGCTTAAAATCCTTCTAGTTTCTATTATACCCTGAAATGCCCCCAGTAATTGGTAATGGCACTACACACGCTTAAAATCAGTGAATCTAGAAAACTACTTGACACTGTGAACTGCTTTACAATGACTCATGCTTCTGATCTACAGACTCATTCTGTCCATATGGATACAACAACATGCAGCAACTAGTTTCAGCTCTACTGGGAGACACTTTCCTAAGGGAATGGATTCTCACATATACATGAGATCTTCTGGAGGATTATTGCATGCTACAGTCAACAAACTAACAGAGAAAAAAAGAGGCACATCTTAGAATAGAACACAAAAAGATGATAATAGGCATTTTACATAACTGGTCAGAATTAGTTTCCCTTCAGTTTTATCACATATCTGAAGTCCATTATATTTTATTCCACTTTGAGACTGACTATTATTATTTTAAGTTAAGATGAACTTACTTAAAAGAGACATTTATTTTAAACAGTACTAATAATTCCAGCAGTATGCTGGAACTAGTAACAACTCTAAAACATATATAAGCTTTTAAAACTCATTATTTAGAACACTCATTAGCATATCAAATTCTAAATGCTAAAACTGCAAACTTCTTATCCTGAGAGGCTTAAAGAAGCAATAAATGAATAAAGCAAGTTACAAGTAAGGCAAGTGACTGCATGGATGTCTGCCACTATCACACAGGTTTCAGGGCTTAGCAGATGCTTTTGAAGCTTGAACTATAACCTCTACATCTTGAATTCAAGTGACTCTAGAATCAGATTGACTCCACAGCATCCTGTGATTCTTCCCATTTATACGGATGAACATGTTGCTATGATGGCTAGTAGTAATTTGAACTGTACACTTAGCACGGAGGGCCAGTATTACACTGCATTAGTTCTATTTGAAATTAAGTTATCTTTGTTTCCTTTTTTACCCAATCTAATTTTGGGTGTCACTTCCTAAGCTGGAATCTCTATGCAAGATTACTGAAATTCATAAGTTTAAAACATTATCCTGCTCAGAGAAACCCAGGTAACTTCAGCTGGCTCAATATACAGCAAAATATCCATTTTAACTATGTATAAATATAAACTACTGTCAGGTACTACACAGTGGGGAGTATGTGGTGCTATACTGCATTTCACCCTCAATTCATGTCTTAATTGGGATTTGAGGAGATAAACACCCATTCCATTGGGGGTTTAGCATTTCTAGCATTTCTAGGTTCCAAGAATATCTAACCAGGGTCCTTCCCAGGTGTCTAAAACCGTGTATCCTTCAAAGACCCCTGCAGGGTTTTAGTCAAAGATGTGATCAAGTGAAAGTAGCAATAAGCATGCTTCCTAAACTAATAAGGAAATGGATTTCAAAGATCCTATCAAGTACATGTTTTAAAGTACTTTACAAAATTAAATGAAAATAAAGTATCTTATAGGATTGTTAACTGTTAATTTTTCAGTACAGCACTCCATATCTTACTGTCAGCAGAAGATGCAGATACTGGTATTATCATTTCCAGCTGCTAGTCTCCCACCGACGGCTAGCAAAAGGTGCCAATGTTTATGAAGAACTCCCTTGATTGACTGGACAAAACTTCTACTTAAATATTAGTACAATAAAGTAACAGTGACATAGGACCTGAAATAAATTTTGTGCAGGTATTTTAAACACTACTTGTTTGATGGAAAAGTTTATGAGTGTACCCTAATTCTGGTGCTCTCTAGACCTCAGTTCAAACTAGCAAAATGGAACTGATACATTTTCAGAAATTAATGTTAATCTTGTTTTAAACTTAAAAACTATTTCTGCCTTTGCTCTTTTCTCAGTTTGACTTCATACCTCGAAATGTCTCATAACTGAAGTACTGACTTCACCTTTTCACTTGTTGTTAAGGGATGTCTCTGATCTTACAAGACTACAAGTTCCACCAGCAGTGTGCAGACTTATTAACAAAGTTGAGAGCTTCAGTCCCCCGCAGAATTAGGATGAAAATGTGTAATTCCCTAATCTTCAGAAACCCTCATAATCTTTCAATTCTAACATTTCTTGCTCAAATTCTGACTTTGGGAAATCTTGCTTCTCATTAGAAATCATTGTTCCTGAAGTTTTGCCCCACTGCCTATGTTATAAAAGTACAAAGCAACTAGAAAACACACTGACTGAACTTTGAAGTTCTCGTACCATATCCTGAGGACAAATATTTTTGACACTGTACTTCCACGATTGTGTAACATCAGTGAAATTGTTTTATTTTTTTATTTTTGTAAACAGTGTAGAAGAATACAGCATTAAAACCTTTTAAGAAGGATGTAATCTGTAATCCCTTTCCTTCATTCTAGAATAGCACTGTTTTGATCATTACTAAATATACAGCTTTCTATCTTTTTGATTCTCCTTTTCTTGA
Organism: Antrostomus carolinensis; assembly: GCF_000700745.2. Lineage (NCBI taxonomy): Eukaryota > Metazoa > Chordata > Aves > Caprimulgiformes > Caprimulgidae > Antrostomus > Antrostomus carolinensis. Next base: position 41,471 of record NW_010328889.1, read on the forward strand.
ATATCCATAAACTAAAACATTCAAAAGGCTTTAATCAGTAAGAACGTTGTTAGCTAAAATATATTTTAGTATGTAAGTAAACGTCGTATTAACCCTTTTGATCTCTTCATGCAATTTGTATCAGAGAATATTTCCTACTCTACTTCTTATGCTGCTACTTTTCTCAGCTCCAGTCATAAGAAATGCTTTCTAGTTTATTACATGTCTTTATTTTAAATTTACACCACATCTTTCTAAAAAGAAACATATCTAACACATCTGATGGTTTTGTAACACTTTTGGTGGCTTCACAATGAAAAAAGATAAGATTCTTAGTGCTTTAAAAAATCTACAAACCTCAAAGGATTTCCATTCTTTTGTCCTTTCATCAAATTTGCTCCTATGCATTTCTCTTGTTAGGAAAGAGTTAACAACCTCCAGCCAGCAGTCTGTAATCAACAGGTTGCTCTAACAGAAAAAATAATAACCCTAATCCACCTTTTAAAGTTTAGGAGGTTGGACTAAATTATGAAAAAATACTGATTAAAGCCCTCTTAAATAAAACAGAAGTGGGGCCAGTACTAAAATGCTTTGTGTTTTAGGAAAAAATCTTTCTCATTGCTAAGTGCCAGAACCATCACAATTAAAAAAATTATAACTTTAAAATTTCAGTCTTACCATCTAGAATTTAATTATATCTCTGTCTATATAAAATGATAACAAAACACTTGCTAACCTTTAGGTGGCCAATTCACAGGCAGGTGGAGAGGTTCAGGTCTCTCTGGAATAGCGTTGAAACAAAAGAAGCATCCTGTTTTCTTTTTTCAGTGTCTTTCTCTTCTCTTTTTTTTAAGCATTTGAAAATTGAAGTGTGGGTGGTGAGGTGTGTGCAAAGAGAGGAGGGGGTGAAGTCAGCCCACGCTTGGTGTAGGAAGAGTTTTAATGGCCGATGCTGGTAATATGGTTTGCCTGCTACAGTGTCTGCACTACTGCAGCTCTGTGTGTGGGCGTAAAGAAATGACACGACTGGGTTTCAAACCATTACACTGAAGATTTGCAAACAGTTAAAAAAAAAAAAAAAAACACAACCCCATCAAGCACAAATGAAAAATTATTACTTTTTTTCCTTTTATCTTTTTCTAAGGTTTGGTTTTTGTTTTGTGTTTTGTTGGGGTTTTTTTATCTTAGCAGATGTAATCCAGTCAAGTTTCTTCCTCAGCCTCTAAATTAAAAAAAGGTAAATTAAATATTTAGGAAGGTTTTTGATTTTACATAGTGTAAACATTTTGTTATGATTTTTGCTCCTATTTTTTAATTAACCTACAAGAGCTTGTATTCCAAAGGGCATCCAGATTTCCCCAGTAAAAGTCTTCAGAGGACACCTGTATTTCTGCCTTTGAACACAATAAATAGGTACGCACATCTTGGTAGCTCCAAGTAGGATGGTACGATAGACATAGCAGCCACTCCACAACTGGCCAGCAGGAAATCTTAGCCCATGACTATTCCCCTGAATATTCCACAAAACACAGACAAGAAAAAACGGGGCATCCTGGCAGCCCATTTCTCTTCAGGAGTCTAGCAATACCTCAGGCTTACTGATCCAAATCGGACAGAAAACAGGCTGGGATATTTGTTGTAACTACTGGATATAAAGGAGTGAGACAAAGAGGCTGTTCTCTATAATATCATAGGGAATGAGAGGCAAATGCTGTTTAACCTAAAATATAATTGCTAGCACAAAAGAAGGTGAGTATAAATGATTATGAATACACTGTTGTTGGGAGGGACAGGTGGAAGGTTTTTGTCAGACAAGTGAGAACACTTCTCGAACCTAGTCTTGACCTCAAAGAGTGAAATGGAGACGAAACAGTTTTTGAAAGGAGCTTGAAAACTTCAAGGAACCTTTATGACTTGGCTGTTCCATGTTAGTAAGGGACTTGTTAAATGCATATCTTCATGAGAGAAGATATCCAGCTTGAAAATCATGTGCTTGGACGCAAGGCATAGGCATTCTTGAGTGTAATGGTTTAGGTGTGTATTTTTTCAAATATTCAAATGAGCCCCAAATCAAACAGGATTTCTGTTGGTTTTGGTATTCTGCTGACAACAAAAAGCAGGGCAACTCCGGAGGCAAAGGGAGATGGGAAAGAAAGGAGACACTTCATGATGCCCATATTGCTATTTAGCACATATCACAGGCAGTTCTTCACCCCATTTCCTGACCCCGGTGTGGAGCAAGCAGCTGAGAGCTCCCGGCGTGAAGGATCCAGAGCTGAATGCCACACCAGAAGAATTCAGTGTGTGAGTAAAAACAGCAAGACTGGACTTGAGGACTTCAGACTACTAATCCCAACCCTTAACAAAGAATCTGATAGAGGTAGTTAAACAATGAATCGCACTACAGCGAATGAAGAACAATCTTCAGTTCTGTATCTGTCTGGTAAAACCGTCAAAGGGATATTACCACTAATACACAGAGTCCAGGCTGACTTGGCATTAAGCTACTGGCCACAGTAGAAACTTAAATGCTTCCTTCATGTGTAAAGTAACAGCTGAGGTCAGGTCCAGGAAAGTTTTGCCCAACATCTGTGGCTTCAGCTGATACAGAAAAGTGCGTGTTTAGAGACAAAAGAAAGATCCCAGCAGGGCTACAGTCACACAGACTGACTGCAATTGTACAACATGACGTAGATTGCAAACTGAGATTGCTTAAATAAATACAGTAAAACAGGTAATTTTCCTAGCATTGTAACTTTTTGATGTGCATAGAAGTAAAAAACACAGATTTTTACCTTTTTTATTAGTTTGTCTTTCTCTAAACTCTAAATTAATCTTTGTGTACTGTCTGCTCAATGAAGACACTTTTTTGCCCAGTTAAACACTGTGCACTATTAATGAGTATTATCACTTGAATCTTTTACTATAATTTGTATTTTTAAAAAAATACTAATTACAATTTTCTCAACCCAGTTTGTACTGTAGTAAAAAAATACGTAGCCTGAAGCAGTAACTCTGAAAGGTATATGGTGCTCATTTTTGTCTCAGTTGTCATGGACAACTACGTATAATGACTCTGTAGTGACCGTATTTCCAAGTCATTGTAGCATTCATCATTTCTGCCATGGTACTGGCCACTTCTCTGCAGATGAAGTAACATCTGGAGTGTCTAAACGCACCTAATCCTCCTCTGAGAACTAATGCCCTTGAAGAATCATGACATAATATTGCTCTCGGTTATCACAAATAGCAATATTTCTTTTATAGATGTGAACTCTTAAGTTTGAATGTACAGAAATCACAGGTGCCTACACAACTTTCATTTGACCAAAGGCACATTTCCACCATGGTTCTTAACATGATTTTTTTTTCCCCCAAAGATCACAGCTCTGCAAATTGTCAGAATCCTTTAAAGCAAGTATTAAAAATCTGGAAAATTTTGAATATTAAAAAAATATTCAAAGCAGGAGGAATTAAGGCATTCTAGTAAACTGGACAGTCAGCTATTGCCCTCATATCAATACTGCATAACCACTACTAAGATTCATGTGGCACTTTTGTATATTTTGTCAAGACAGCCAGAACCGCCACCCTAAAGAGGAGTGTAACCCTCACATATTGGTCAGGCCACACCAAAAAAGAGTCGAAGAGAAAAGAACTTAATGACAAAAATGTGCTTGAACAGCAAAAGGGAGAGACACACAGCCCAATGAGAAGCAAAAATGGGTCTATTTGCCAAAGAAAAGCCAGTACAAGAAAAAAACCTAAAACACAAGGCAAAAGTAACAGATCCCACAGGGCGAGGGCTCAAGGGCAGCTGAGAAAATGCCAAGGCAATCACAAAAATTAAAATGTTCAGCTGGTTGTGCATACAGCCTAAGTGTTGCACTAAGAATTTAATTTTCTTTAATGTGCTTGGGTTACTTTCACACCCCAGCAGCAGGGCTGTACATGTAGACACTCACACAAAGGGGGGGGAAAAAAAAAAAGCTAGCCTCAAACCATCTTCCATTAAAATCCCACACACCTTTTTTCCAAATTTAGGTTTAATATGTTTTAGGTAAGGTTCTAAATGCTGAATCATCATACAGCGTTGATTTGGGGTTTTATTTGGTTTGGTTTTTTAGTATTAATTCAGCATAAGCAAGTGTGGTGAAGGAGTGTTTATGGATTAATTCATAAGGATAGTCTACAATGCAAGAAAAAACTTAGCCATCTGAGAGAAAAAGCAGATGTGTGAGTCTATCTTTGCTTATAAAGTACCAGGTGATAGGGTGGTAATGTAGAGAGCTCCAATTACTCCTCCTCGTACAAGTCATTCCTTGCTGACAGTTAAAAAGTGGAGGACATTATGGTGCTCCTTCTACAAAATAGATGTGTTGCAGGAGGAATATCAAGGATCTTTTCCAGATCTTTTAGATTGCTGGAGTAATGAGCTATAGTATTTTCAGGTATATTACATCATAACTATGAGTAATTACAATTATGATGCACTTAAAAGCAATGTAGCTTTCAGAGGAACAGTTGCTTCAACTCAAGAAGTCAGCAAGGTTCTCTGTCTTTCACACATGTACAGACTAGGATATAGTCATGCTAATTTTTCCATCTCTCTTCTTTGTCATAGAAAACCAGATAACTTCAGAACTCCTAATAGTCTTCAGAAATGTTCTAAAAACCACCAGCTAGACTAACTTAAGTGTACTCTACAGAAAATGAGACTAGAATTTGACGGGGTCATTGACCATTTGAACCAACTTTCAGATCAATGTCAAAAACAGTAGAAGGAAGCATCAATAACTAGCACTGCAGAAACAGCAATCCCATCACCACACCCCCAGACCAGTCCCTGTCACACAGGTACCACACCATTTACCCAAATCAACCCTATTTTTTTTAATTTTCTCCATAAGCTTTTATGTAGTTGTGTTTTTTCTCAGCATGTTGTCAAGGAAACCCTACGTTCTTGTAGCTTGATATCCAGCTCTTTATTGCTATAGACACAAAACAATTTAGGATTTTGAACTGATTGATATACTTTCTTTCCCACTATGAAGGGATGCTCTTAATACCACAAACTGGATAGTGTTGAAGGAAGACCATTTTTTGAAGATTCGGTTCTTCCAAAATGCCTATGGGAAATTTGCCAATTAACTCTTCTATTTATTAATTTTATTAAATTATTTTACATATCAATATTCTGTTATGCTGTATGCTATCCACTGGAAAATAGCCCTGTAATCTTACTGGTGTCCTCTTTATTTACATCTATCACAATTCCTCTCTTATTTTATTGTCTTTGAACAATATTGAGTTCCTCTGCCAGCTAAATTTTGAGTGATAATAATTAAGTTAAAGTTGTGCACTCTTTTTATCCCTTTCTGTGTCATAATCACACCTAATTTTTCACTGGGAAAAGAGGTACTATATGTATATGTACACAGAATTTATGAGGCACTCCAGAGAACTACTGCTCCTGGAGACCTGGGTGTGAAGTAGCAGTGTCCACTCTGCCCACGGTTAGCTTTCTGCAGAGCGCACCAGCCGTCTCCACACTGCAAAGCACCAGGCCAATCTCAGGGCTGGCACCTCTTGTTTACATCTCGTGCCTGTTGTCTGAGAAGTTCTCTCAGCATGCTGTACCCAACACTGCTCCATGCATGCCACAAAAGCGTTCCAGTTCTTATCACAGGCTTTAACATGCCACTGTAATTCTTACCCTCCTGAAGATGAGCAGTGAAACACAGAGAATGCCTCATGCTGCTGGGTAACTCAACACAAAAATGGGAAGTGGTCGTGTGAAAAGAGTACTTGTAGCTCCCTGGCAGAGTGAAGGATATGATTGCACTGGACTCGTGTTTCAGTTGTATGTCATGGTAAAAGGCATTTCTGTCATTCTGTCCTTTGGGTTTCATGGAGCTATGCTTTTATCTGTTGTCAAGGAAACACCAGGGGTTTTTTTTCCCCCTTGCTCATTAGTGTCTGCATTTTTGTTTCCATAGCTACAAAAGAACCTTAGTGTTTTAAAATAGCAGTAATTGGATTACCATGACTTTTTGTAATTTATTGTCACCATTAATGGCTCCGATTTTCAAGAGCAGACACCAAAACTGTATCAGCAGTTTTTCAGCTATTAACATTTGTTATCTCCTTGTCCTGAAATACTGGGTACATTCTAAGAGACATCTTCAGCATCCAAACACTGCACCCAGCCTCAGGCCCTATACACGGTCCTCCAAAGTCATGGAGTTCTTGACAGGAATGGGTTGTTATATTTAAATGTGGTTTCCCATCCATGCTAATAAGTTATATGCAAAACTGTGGAGATTTAGCCTGTTTGTTTTTCTGTTACAAGTTACTAAGGATTCCTTAAATAACCACAATGAAATGTGACAGTTAACTTTGAACTGGAAGTGTCCCTGACCACACTTTGCTCCTAAAGCACCGGGTGATAGGGCGGTAATGAAGAGAGCTCCAATTGCTCTGAACTGAATGAGCATCTATTTGGCACAAACTGAATTTGCAAACACCTGGCCCAAAATGCCTTCATCTTGGCACAAAATATGAGCTGAAATTACTGAAAATACTCTGCTTTTTAGTTGCATTACTTTTAATTTCTGATGGGCACCTGCAAAGAAGTGCAGAGGTTCTATGGTGAATCTGCTAGGAGACTCTTGTCTACTGAGTCCCAATCAGTAGACATATACCAGTCCCACAGTCCAACTTGATTGAAATTAACCAACAGTTTAAAAGGTTGTAACAAGAGGACAGACAGAATGACTAGACAGCACCTACTTCTTTAGAAAAACAAGCTGAAAAGTTACCAACCTAAAAAGTTTCCAATCTAGGTACAAGAAAAAGGTGACGACAACAAGTGGTTAGACACAGGTAAGTATAAACAAGGAAGTGCCTTTAATCTAGAATATTAGTTCCTACTTTTCATAATGAATTTCTGTGCATCCTTGAGGCTAAGACATTCTATTACCATAGAAACAGCATCATTGTGGACCTTGCTGTAGATGTTTGCTGTTATGGAAACAGTCATCTTAACAGTCGTCCTCATGTTATATATTTCAGTTACTGTGTTTGTAAAGATCCATTACTAAACTATCCTTTCAGGATTCATTTTAATAAAAACTAAGTCTCTGAAGTATTTAGCAATTTAATAAACACCTCAAGACTGCTCCAAATTAAAAATACAGCACTAGAACAAAATGTCTATTAAAATTCCCTTTCAATAATTACCCACCTTTCCAAATTTCTAGTATCTGTAAAGGTTTGGGGAAAAACATAGTCCATCAGCCCCAGCAATCATTAGTAAAACTGCTTCAGGAAAGCAAATTTTTAAGCCACGTGTTCTGTGCAAGAACTCCTTTGCACACACATGCTTTGTGCATGCATGCATGGGAATGAAAGAAAAAACATAAGAAGGTTCAGTGAGAAAATGTGGCTTAGTAGACTGAACTGGGAACTATGAATTCTTAGATTTTAATCCAAGATGAACCATTCTTTTGTCTTGGAAAAGCCATCTAAAACAGATCTTGAAAAAGATACATGTGAGTTGGAAGCTCAACTCCCACTAATTTTTTCCTGGGAACAGAGTCCTCAGCTGATCCTAAAGCTTTGAGAAAATCTCCTCAACATTTTCATATTTGTAACATCTGAGATACTACTACTTATTATTTCACTGGAGTTCTGTGGGCATGAGTATTTCTTACATTTTCTTGAATAAAGCCATTGAAGAATCTGTGACACAATTATAAGGTTTTATGTGAGTCAGTGGTCATTTATCACTTAACTTCTCAGATGTAAATAGTTTCCTGTCTAATTATATTGATTATGCTATTTAGTTACTACAATTTAAGACTGTAAATGCACCTTTTATCTTTATATTTTATCTCTTTATCTTTTTTTTTTTTAACCAAAATAATCCATACCAAGAAGGTTATATCCTACCTCTTTATTCCTACACAAAATATTCATTATTACAGCTTGTAATGGAAACATTTCCTAACTCTGAAAATCTGAAAAGATTTCAACTACAGATAGCATTTTAACATGTATAAAGAAAACATCCAAACATAATGAACTCATTGGCAAAATTCAAGTACCTCCACTGAGCTTCAGGGAAGCAGGAAAACAAAAACTACTCAGAAACATGTCACCCAGCTGATTTCCCCTCATAAGGCCAGGCAATGATACCTCAGCAATTCTCTTATCATCATTTAAATGAAGTAACCTTTTTGTTATGTCCTTCTAATTTAGCCTTGAATTTGACTGCTTAGACACTTTTTCTTTCCTAAACCGAACTACTGATGTCCATGTCCTTGAATTCAGCGTGCAAAAACATTAAAAATTAGTCCATTGATTCTCCATCTCCAAAAAAGGTTTTCAAACTAGACCTCGCTCTGCTGCGGGCAGAGACGTGACTGTCTGCAGTCTGGGAGTGCACTCACAGAAACGAGGAGCTGGCAGGGCTGGCGCAGCTCGTAGGCCAATGCGAAACTCACAGGAAAACTCTCAGTCGGTGGAAACTTGTTGGCATTCCACTTTTGGGATGTATAACAGGAGAATTAAGATGTCAACACAGAAATTTTTTTTTCCTTCAAAATATTTATAGCCTCTCTAATATTAGTAAACAAATGTGCCAAAACCTGGAAAACGTTTAAGTAGATTTAAGCCAAGTGAAAAGGAATGTCAGTTATTTTCAGGACAAGCAATTGCCAGATACTTTCACATTTTTCCCTTGGAAAATCAATACAGCAAAAATAAAGTACTGATTTATATTTTTTTTTAACATTCTCTTTAACTGTTTCGATTCTGCAAGCTTTGTTGTTTGGGATATGTGTCCTAATTTATTTTGTTCTTATATTCACAGCTGCTAACAGGAAGAGTTTGTTATCCAGACTGTTACCTGTGAAAGATTCCATCTTCGCAGTGCTGGTATTCCCCACTGGATTAGTAAGTAGTCTCTATGAACTGTCAGAGCTCTCAGTGCGTTCTCATATTATTTCTGAAAAGACAGAATAAATTTATGTGCTCAATTTAACCACCAAAGCTGACAGGTATAATCCCATTTTGTTCATCTTCCAAAAGTTGTGAGTGTTTTAGTGAGGCTAACAGATGTTCTCCTTCTCTACATTCATAGCCATGTGTTTCAGAAAACAGATTCTCCGATCCTTATTTTTTAGCATTGCAGGTTTTGGAATGCATGCCCGTGCTGACTAAATTCTCTAAGAGGCAACAACAAAATATAGGAATTAAAAAGCAGATGACATACCATACTCTCCATACAGGCCTTAAAAAAGCCTACAATGAGGTAGGAATTACTTTTTGAAGAAAGTCTTTTCTAAGTAAGCGCAGAAGAGATTCAACATCTGAGTTGCCTAAGTCCTAACTCTGCAGACATTTTTTTCATGTTTTTTGATCCTCACAATTATTTCTACAATCAGATGAATAATTATTGAACTGAAAAGAATATTAACCCTCACTTTTCTAAGGAAGGGTCTTTCTTACAGGTAGTTGTAGTTAACTCTTTAAAATCCATGCACATCCCTTGTATGATTGTTCAGATGGTTTTGAAAGTACTCCTCTAATTTTAAGTATATCAGCAAGGATTAAGATCTATATGACACACTGAAATACACATTTGTAAAAGGAACAAACACTGATTTTGGAATAACCAGATGAAATAAGTTTTAGTTGCTTCTGATACTGGGTTGTCTCCCAAGTTCTGTGTTTAATGAAGCTTTGTGGAGGTTTTTTGTTAATATCATAGTTTTACTTACAACTCACCCTGCCTGCTGCTTTCAGTGCTAATGGATCTGGCAGCATCAGTCCCTGTTTGAGTCCATATGCTCAGAGGAGTGCTCAGCTGCTCAGACAGTATTTGTTTTTTCTGTTCCTATGATACTCATACCACTGTACATTTGGGAGCCCCTTACTTAGAAGATACATAGTATGCATATCTTGATTAAAAAGAAAAGTTGCTGTAGCTCCTATACTTGTCACCTTACCTTTTTATAGAGCTTGATTTCTAATAATTCCTGATTTACAGTATTTTACGTATTTCAGAGAGCTGCTGCATGCTTGGAATTTGTCACAAGTAGAAGTATACATAGAACTATTCTTATTTCTGAGCATGAAAACCATACATTGGTATTAACCAAGAAGGTCAAATTCCAATTTTGCCATCTTACTAGTCACAAACCTGCTGGAAAAACAATGCCTATTCTATTGACTTAGTGCAGTAGAACCGATAGAAATATTATTTACTTGTGCAGCAACTTGAAGTAGTCCTTAAATGACTCAAGTTTCGAGAAAAAAATAAATCGAGGCAGGTAGTAAGAAAGTACTTTAATGTACACTATGCAAGAACTAGATAAATTACATTTTAAATGGTTGTTTTGTGAGAAGACCAGTCATTGTTAAAACTACTTTTTGCAAATATTTATTCCTTTTTAAAATAGTTTTAACTTCAGTTTGTGGCTGTTATGTTTTGGACTCTATACACATATAATAGAGAATGTATATATCCTGAAGAGATGGGTGGCATAAATCCAAGTTGGCTTAATTGTGTTATGGTCAGTTTGATGCTTTTTTAGTGCCTTGAATTTAACATTTTTTTTCATTTATACATGTTGTTTATTCCTTTAATTATTGCTTTTGCTGACACACTAAGTTGCAGGGAGCTTAGTAGTATACAGCTTAGTTTCAGCATCACATTAAGTGTAGGTAGTACAACGATGATAAAGCTTTTGTCTCCCAAAGTGCTCTCTAACTAATCATCACTAATGAAACTGCACAAATTAATAACAATAATGGGGGTGGAAGAAGGCCGAGAAGAGTCCAAGTTTCCACACCTAAATTCCGTATCTAAGAATTGTTGAGTGCGCTGAGCGCTTTCTTTCCTTGGTACAGAGTAAGATGTAACAGCATGGAGAAAAAAAAGTGTATGATTTTGCAGGTGTGTTACACACACAGGTAGGAGTGAAGGCTGTGATGACACTAACTTGGTATTCTTCACAAAGTGCAACGCTTCAAGTACTGTTCTGCAAATGTCTTTTCACAAGCTCATGTGTTCTTGTAATACTTACTGAATGCTTAGATCCTCTTTCAGTTGTTGCATAAATTTTACTCAAATTTTCTTATTCTGTATGCACCAGGCCTGTAAACGCCTGCTAAAGGTGTTTGGTTTTGGATTAGGGCAGTTCCAGAGAATGTAGTGGAGTTTTTCCATGGGACTGCCAAGATTGCAAGTTTTCCTACATATTCCTTGGACTTACAAGATTATATGTTTCCCTAAATTTAAGTTTCCTTAAGTGCTATAACAGGTAAGTATATAACACAACATCCATGGCCTGTAGTAAGTGTCAGATAGTGGTTACAGTACAGGGCAGACTCAGGTATTTTATCTAGCTGGATTCTGCCACTTAATTTTGATCACACCATCTCATTGCCTTCGAATTTTATTTTTCCTAAATGGAAATCTATTGTTTTTACAGTAATGGGGGATTTTATTGAGTCTGTTTATTAGTTTAAAATGTTTATTAGAAAATACTTTTGTCCTAACCGTACCTGAAGAGTATTCTATTACTTTATTTGCATAGAAGATACTTGTATTATGTTTCCATCTCACACTCTCCTATTTGATTAGTATTTTTAAATTTGTTTTTCTTTTATAGTTTATTGCTTAGGTTGGATGAAATAAACTCAATTAAAACCCTCAGAAGACTACTTGGAAAAGATAATGTGTTCTTGGTGAACTGCAAACAGGAAACTACCACTGGCCTGATAAGATATCAAAATTTTTGAACTGTTGGAGTGCCCCATGCCCAGAAGAAGGGCCATTTTCTAGGGCAATTTTTGACTTTCAGGCTAGCTGTTTCTCTGTGGATTGTCAATTCCATTCAAACACCAGAATGTCTTCTCAGCTTGGAGTTGGGAATTCCTGCAAAAAAAATCTGAGAAGGTTGGAACTGAACCTTAAGTTGCTGTTACTATTAGGGATCCAAGGATTGTAGTCCCAGAGATGAGGTCTTGTACTCTTGATTGCTCAGACTGGATCCTCCCCCTCCCAAAGAGGTGGCACATACAATCCCAGTACTAAGGACGGCATAAATAGACTTATATCCAGGATCTGCCTGTTCTCTGGTCCACAAAACTGAACAAAAATTATTTAATGGTTTGCCTTCATCATAGCTCCGTGGTCAGCCACTGATAGGAGCAAGCTCGAGGTGTCTCAAGACTGATTTATAATTGATCTGATAATTGTGTCTGTGATCATTAAGATGGCAGCACTGATGACTAAGTAGCCACTTTCATGCAGCAGTTTGTGTATGAAGAATTGTTAACTTTTATTTCCAGGTTGTGGTTTCTTTAAACCATGTCAGAAGATAGCTGATGGAGTACAAGATTTCTGAAACAAAGAGCTTTAGATAAATTTTGGATACAGGAGCAGGGCTTGAAGACCATGAGCTGTGTTAGTGATTTAACATGTAATACGTTATGACCACTATGTGTCATCGCTGATTCTTTAAGGTTTAGCATTAGAAGGTTGCATTCAACAAATGTTTGAGAGCATGGTGTGTTTTTATAAGAAATGTTGTTGTCTTTAGAATGAAACAAGGATCAGATGTAGGGGAGAAGCATGGTTATTTCCAAACAACACAAAATCACCAGCAATTTCAAAGTACTTTAAGATACGTGGATTTGTCTTTAATTGTGCTGTTACTGTGCTTGCTCATGAGTTGTGGGTAACAACATGTGATTATCATCTGCCTACTTGATCACATGCACATTTGTGATGCTTGCAAGAAAAAAAAACATTATCTGGCTGTTAACTGTCATATTATGCAGAGTTTAAGAGACTGTTTCCCAGACAACAGAAGAGTCATATTGCATCCATGAACTGTACACTGCCGTGTATCTGCACTGAAGTCAAACACTCAGTGGCAGCTGCTGCTCCCACTAATGACACGGACAAGATGGAACTGTTTGTACAGCCATAATCAAACTCCCCGAACTATGGAAGTCAAGGAAATTGCACAATATAAAAATTAAAAAAAAAAAAAATATTCAAAATTCATAGTTCTAATGAGTCATACAGCACACATCTTGTTACAAATTTTGAGTCAGTTTTTAAATTTTCAATTTTAAATTGAAACCAAATCATTCACTAGCCACAAATCATTTAAGGGCTGGGTACTACCTGTTTAAGACCTCTGCTGTGAAACATAAATACAAGTGCACCTGTATAACACGGTGTCTCATTTCACTATGGCAATCTGAGTACGTTAAAACAACGCGCCACAGATAGCAGGTGGAAGACTTAACCTTAAGAGTAGCCACTATGCTCGTGCTGAGGCGATGGGATGGCCAACTGTGTGTGACTGTGTGCACATTTATCTTTTATATTTTATATGTTGCCAGGTGGAGGAGAAAGCTGATAAGAAAAATAATTATTTGCATTCAAATTATATAAAGAGTATTAGAGCCCAGTTAGTGTAGGCAGTGTTAGACAGGATGTTTCACAACTGCAGGAGATGTATCACATTCTTGATAAGAAAGGTATTTGGCCAGTTTTGCATATGAGGCAACAGTACTCTGAACGTGTGCAGCTTTAAGCCTCTTAGGACATTTTATGGCAGAAGAATAAAATAAAAGGGATCTGAAAATCAAATGTCTGTTCCAGGGCAGCTAGTGCCAGGTCATTCTATTAAATGCACATTTTTAATGTACCCTAACTTAAACTAAATGTTCTGAAGCAAAGATAATGGCTGGGCTTAATTTTTTTTTTTTTTTTGGGGGGGGGAGGTGGTAGAGGGAGGGTGTTGGTGGACTTTGGGGGTTTTTTCAAGTTGTGGAGGTTATTTGGGGATGTGAGAGACATTAAATTCTAGGTAACAAAAATGCAGTCTCTCCTTGATGTTCTTAGCTTCAATTAGCTAACAATGAGTGTGCTTTAGCAGCAGTGTAGCACTACCATCAATTACCAGTTCATATACCATGCTGTTATTTCCCAGTCAGATGGCACAGGTTTATGAAGATCTTACCACAATTTTTTTCATTTTTTACTTGTTATGAATGACTTCGACTGTGAGTGGAATAGTAAATGAATTTGCTTACTGATCCTGTGACATTCAGTCAGGATATCCTGTAAATTTAAAAGGGGGTTCTCTGGCGCGTGTCATTCCCCCTGTGGGTGGTATGGGAGATCCAGGGTAGAATCTGATGGAAGATTTATCATCTTCTGTACATCTCTTTCATATATAGTTTCTGACTGCAACTCTGCTTTTCAGAGCTCCTCCAAGAAAAGTTAATTCTATGACCAAGACGAAGAGGCCATTCTCTCTTCAACCACAGACTACTGTGAGTCTTTTTGAAATGTGCATCACCTGTTAAGAGCTTACTAAATTACATTCTATGAATGCTATCCTGGGCACACTTCACTATTTCCATAGTTAAAGTACCAAACACTCTTCTCTGACATCCAGTGCACAGGTCTCCTGCAGGGTACTACAGCAGAAGCTTGTACTCAGGATTTTTATCAGGTTTTTCCATCTCTCAATCTCGGCCTGCCTTTACCTGAGACACTGTACATGCTTTATTTAAATCATGTCACTGACAGTTATTTAGTAGAATTGCACATGTGGTAACAAGTATCTGCAAAGGAAAGAAAAGCTACTTCATCATAGATGTGGACTTCTGGAAACTGAAATCTAAAAGACTGTTCATAGACAACACATGTAATCCAGCATATTCCACTGACTGTGAGTGGTGTTTATTTTAGCTTATGACAATCCTTTGGTGCAGGAATCAAATGCTTATGAACAGAAAAATAATGTCAGTTTTTTTAAAAACAACTATCAAGCACTGCATTCAAGTTGACTGCTTCAGAAATATTGTTTAAAAAGTACCACCTTGGTAGCACCGGCTCTTTTTTGACTGGATAGAGAATATTCAGATATCTGTTCAAATGAAAAGGCAAAATGGTTTTGCCTGCTTTTCAGCAATGAATGAGGTCAGCCTCCTGCTAAACAAAGTTGGATCTTATTTTAGCTTTATGATTACAAAGAACAAAAAGATAATACAATAGAGAGAAAAAAGCTGCATTTTTTAGCTCTGATTGCCATCCTAATCAATAAGGTGCTCTGAATGCTTTTTAGCATGGATAATGTAAGAGCACTGACACTACACATTCACTGAAATCATTTCAACTTTCCACCTCATTAGATTTTCAAAAGGCTTTTTGAAGTACTGCTATGTTATCAGTTATTCTAAAGTTCCCTCTTCCTAGTAGCTACATACTTACCACATACCTTTTTAAAGCTACGTTTTAAAAACTATTTCTTAAAAATAACCCCTCTGTTAATTTTTAGGAATTTATTATATATTTGTCATAGCAGGTTCTTGACACCTAAATTTGCATGAATACATATTTGTGAGTTGATCAAATGTGATTTTTACACCTCCTAGGGGTTTTTTTGTGTATGCAATTCTTCGTGTAGCCGGTGAGCAGAACAAATGTGTGTGCGTATAAAAACTGAGCAAAGTGTGTATGACAATTCTAAACTTGGCCTTTTCTGGGGGGCAGGTACCTATCAAAATGGAGATGATGAAAAGCTGGTAGAGCTATCTGCAGCCTTGTGAGAGGACGTGCTGTTGCTCTGTTGGTTTGCTGTCACCCTTACAGGGGGATTCATTGACTCTCACCAAAACGTGACCAAACCACATTTGCTCTAATTGCCCAGTGTCAAAGTAATTTCTTTATGCAACCTGGTAAACAATGTTGATGAGTTAGTCAGGTGACTGCTTTATTGAATAAGTGGAAACACCAGTATGGACACCTCCTTCCCACAAATCAGATGGCTTTCAAAAGATCATATGTTATTTTAGAGCTTAGAAATGATTTTGGGAGCCAGACTGTTTTAAATGTGTCTGAGGAGGAAATGAGCATAATTTTGAAACAGGAAATAGGTTTGCAATAGTATTGTTAAGAAATTACACCCCTTCTCTTTTTAGCTCCCTGTATCACCATGCTAGAGAA
Source organism: Antrostomus carolinensis (assembly GCF_000700745.2). Classification (NCBI taxonomy): domain Eukaryota; kingdom Metazoa; phylum Chordata; class Aves; order Caprimulgiformes; family Caprimulgidae; genus Antrostomus; species Antrostomus carolinensis. Next base: position 57,495 of record NW_010328889.1, read on the forward strand.
CAGCAGCACTTTTTGACTACAGCCTTTGTAAAACAGTTGTGCATATATACATATGTGAAAGATTTATGTGGTAGAAAAATAATATATATATTAAGAAATTCCAGGAAAAACCCTTTTATGCAATCAGTATTGGAAAACAAATTCTAAATCTGCATATAAACCTGTGGAAAAGAGTTAGTACCTTATGGAAGGAAGAAAGTCTACCTTCCCCCTTTTATGAAAAAGGAAATAGAATACGGCAGCTGAGAATGGATAATTCTCATTAAACACTCTACCTTCTGGGTCATCTTTCTTTCAAAAAGAAAAGCTGTCTGAGACAATTATCTGTGTTGTGGTTTGCAGTCACTGCATTTCCTTTCTGCAATAAGACATGTACGTGAGCAATAGTACATAGAATTAAATTGTCTGAGTCTGGGTTTGATATTGCCCCATGAGGAACTGACTTCTCTGTCCTTTGTTTCCATTCCATCGGTTTACATGTGATTTAAATTCCTGGCATTAAAAAGTGGTTTGGAAACTTTCTGGCCAGGCAACCAGATGTTCTGAATCTTTAGAGCCTCACAGGATAAACCTGCTGCCAGTATTTCACTTGTTCTTGTGATGAAGGCAAATGTTCAAGGTGAGCAAACAAAGATGTGAGGAGATTGATATTTATATATATATGTTATATCAAAACTTCTGGGTTTTTTCAGCCCTTTTGGGAAGGCACTGGCAGAAGCAATGTTTTTTTGGATGCATATGTTTATCGTTCATTGTAAGTTACCTATGTTGAGATCAGATTGCCATTTAGAGTCCCTTTTATCCTTTC